>NW_013666281.1:425133-437121 GCF_000517525.1 Limulus polyphemus
ATGTTTATTTCGATTCTTTTTCTTTTTTTTGTGGTTACAAGGTCGGTCAAATTGACTGATCTCATTTTGAGATAGGGTAGAGAAAATAACAGATAAACTATAAAGTTTTACTGAAAAAAAGCATTTGAAATGTGTTTAGGAGGTAGTTAGTAAGGATTACACAAAGGAAATTTGAGATTTTTGAGATGAGGAAAAGTATTTTTAATTTTAACATGAAAATTAATTCCAAACAACTACTCAATATATTCATGTACAAATCTTTATTTTATTTTATTACAAATACTTCACTAAAAAGTATGATTTTTTGTATGTGAAAGATTTATAATATTAACTGAAAGACTGCCAGATTATGTGAAGATATACAAACTGTATTGAAAGTTAGAAGTATTAAATCTATTAAGACTTTAAACGAGTACAAAGAGGTCACATGGTCATTTAAATTGACCAAACTGGTGCTGAGAGAGTTAATAGAAAAGTTAAATCTATCAAAACTAGCTTTGTCTTGGACTGTGTTTTTTATTGGATTGTAAAGGTGTCTAGTGTTCTTATTGTATATTTAAAACAACAGAACAAGTATAAATTTTACAGAGGTGGGTTAACTCTTTCATAACAAAATCAGTCGATTCAACTAACCTCATAACCACTTTTGTACTTGTTATATTTTCCATATTATAAATTTTAATACACTTTGTGTATCTTCAGAAAATTTGACAGACTTTTAGTATACATTAAAAGTCTTTTGTATACCAAAAATCAAAATTTTTAATGAAGTATTTTTACTAAAGATTTGCCCATGAATATATATAGTATTTCTATATACTAGTCCAAGTGATTTCCATATTAAGATTAAAAATACTTTTTTCATCTCAAAAATCTCTAAAACCTTTTGAATAAATTTCAAACATTTGTGTTCAGTATGACTTTATATTTTATCTGTTATTTTCTCTACCATAACTTTATACAAGATTGGTCAATTTGACTGATCTTGTAATCACCAAAAAAATTAATCTAAATTAACTATTTTTTCTTTTTAGAATGACTTGAAATTGTAATATGAAACTATATTTATTATTCTAAATAGCTTTAAGCTCATAACAGTATACATCTATTTTTGCTTAAATTTTGTTTTATTGCCCTTTGAACTGCATCTGAGTACTACTGCGGCCATTATAAGTTGTAAAACACTTGGCAAATATGCATCTCAGATCATGCTATCAAATTACATTGTGCACAAGCTAATTGCAATCTGCTCACAAGAAAAAGTTTATTATATTACTATTATCTATTTAACCTAATCGAACTTTAACTAACATAAAGGTTTCTATTTTTACATTTTAGTTACTTTTATGATAAATAAAGAATACACACATGAAAAACAAGAAAAAAAGTAATTACCTGGTGGGTTTTTTTTATACTAATAATACTACTGCACTAAATATTTTTTTATTTAAATATTGCATCAAAAAAACATAGAATTAATAACGTGTAAAAGCAGACAATGTCCCATAACTGTCACAATTTTTCTGGATTTCTATGTGACAAGAGCCGTTAGAAATTCATCTACGCTAGTCAATATCTTTTCCGTGGGAATGAAGCTTGTACTAAAATAGAAATTGACAATTCTCTGTTCAGAAAACAACATAATAGATGAAAACATTGGCTTTCTATTGGTTATACCTTCTAAAGCATTGAATCTCAGAAAGAACTACTGGCAATTTCTGAAAGGATGTAACAGGTGAGCATGACAAGAGGGTTCTGGTTATCAATTTCATAGCTCTGTAACCAAATAAGATTTAATGCTTTGAAAATTATGCTTTTCCTTACCAATGACGATATTATAATAAGTAATTTATGTTAAATTTCATACTTCTTTGAAGGGTGATAAAGAAATTAGAGAAGAGGAGATACCTAGAGAGCAAATGTTCAATTCTCACATTTGGGGAAATTCTAGTTTTTTTTAAATATTGCCTTATAAAAGTATGGACTTAAATCGTATACTATTAAAATATGAATTATTAGCTATGTTTTTATGATATATTTATTGACATATCATGACAAGAAAGTAGTTTAATTAGAGAAGATTGAAGAAAAATTTAACTATATCTAGAAGTAAATGTTGTTCTTCAGATGATATGTGAGATTTAATTACAGTTTGAATGTAGAAATATATTCACACAAAATTTTGCTCAGAAAAACAAAGTTTATTGCTAATTAGCTACAGTGAAATCATTCACAGGTACTTAACGTTAGGACTTTGCACAAAATTGGTCTGTCTTCTGGTGGATCTCTGTTACAAGTAATTCCTCAGTAACTGCTCTGGATTTAACCAAGAGGTGTATTCTAAAGGACTTGTACATCAGGTCTTGGCTAAAGCCAAATTTGACACACTTCATTGTAAAAAACCTATTGAATATCTCCAGCAGTGGGAATACCAGTTTAAGTGAAACACGACATTAATTATCTGTGTCAGGAGGAAAAGGAATCAAACAAACATCTTTTGCAGCTGTGAACCAAAATACCAAATGATATATCACGCAAAGAGAAGTTCTTTGGAAGATAAAATTTGATCACAGAAATTATTCATACTTGTCACATGAAGGCATTGCAGATCTGTTTAGAAACACGTTTCCAGGAAATGCTGTTACATAGAACTTTACAATGAGTAGAACTAAGATATCTTATGTTATATCAGAGGGCTTAGGACCATACTTTTGTAAGACTTTATGTGAAAGAATTTCAAATGCTTCAGCATTTATGCTGCATTATGATGAAATTAATAACTCTAAAGTACACAAGGCAGTATGATCTCATTCTCAGATACTGGTCAGATCAGAGAGGATAAGTAATAATTCTATTCTTGAAAGCACTGATATGCAAAGATAGTAGATGTTTCCAAGGGAATTATAGACAACTTACTGGAAAGAAGTTTCCAGATACATCTTAGTAAACTGCTTAACCTGGGATCAGATTGCCCTATTGTTAATAAGACAGTAAGGAAATGAAATCATCAGGCTTACCAGATTTAATGCCAATCACTTCCTGTAACAAGCATGTAGTGCACAATTCCTTTCATTAATAGTCGGAAAGTGTATAGTGGAAATGCAGAGAAATTAGAAATTTATTTGATCTAATTTTTTAAGTTGTCATCATGCAAAATAGAATATTTTCAGGAGGAAGTTGAGGAACTTGGGTTTGATGAAGAATTGTTTATTAGACTTGTGCAGTGTTGAAGCTACCAGGACTTCAATGGATTTTATATACTTGGAAACCTATGCTTGAATATTTCTTACAGTCTTGCCAAAGACAGCCGAAAGCAACAAAACCAAAAGTTATATACAGGAATGAACAGTACCTACCTACATGTTGGCTGCTGGAGCTGAAAACACTTTCAACATTGGCACCAGTTTACTTTCTTCTTAGCTTGCAATCTGGAATATTTCTAAAGATGTTTAATCAGAGGAATTCTTAATCTATATCATATATACAGAAATTTCAGGTATGCTCAGGTTTTTGAAAAACGGTGTTGTCTCAGTGAAAGAGGATAATCAATTAACTGTCATGGAAATTGGGAAATATACATGATCATTGTTGCAAAAGAAGTCTGGAGTTCAAAACTTACTACCATGAACATACGAAAATTTTGTAGATTGTGACCAAGTATCTTCAGAAGAAACTGCTTCCTGACATTGACCTGCTGAGGAGTATGAAATGCCGTCCTCTTTTAGTGCAGCTTTGAAGAAGAAAATGGTGCTAAAAAGTCAGGAACATTTCACTGAAAATGCCTCAGATGTTTCTGGAGTATGACAAATGAGTGAAAAATATGTCAGTTGGAAAAAGATAAGAAAGGCAGAGTTTGTCATTATTGGCACATTGTTTTACAAAGCAAAATGGCCAATGTAGCTGACAAATACAACATTCTGGTCTAACTTATGATAGCATCTTTGCACACAGTAATGCTGGAATTAAAAGAGCATGTCTGAAAGCAAGAAAATACTTACAAAGGAAAGGACACTTTTATCAGGTAATTCCATAAATGGAGTTAGAAGAGTAAATAATGCAGTATAAGAAATACCTGTAACAAGACAAAGTCTTTAACAGAAATAGGCAGACATGTACATAACTTATACAAATATAGTCTTGAAAGTATAAGGAATTGGAGAAGGTGAAAATACAAAACAAATGAAAAAGTAAGAACAAATGCAACTTGAAAGAAGCAGGAAGAAAGGAAAAGAAAACTAGGAGATTAAAGAAAAATCTATGGCGAAAAGAGGACAAACAATTAGAAAATAAACTAAGATCAACAGAGAAGTTGTTCTAAGAAGTAAATGAAAGGTTTGAAAAGGCTTTGAAAGACAAGAAATTGGATGAAACGGGTGTAACTTGTAGATTTGTTTAGTCAGAAAAAACAAGAATGAAAGAAGCAAGACAACATGTAGAATGAAAGGAGAGACAAAAATTGGCACCAAAAGAAAGAGAATATAGGATGACTTTCCAAGACCCTAAAGAAAAAACTCTTACTATTTTCTACCCAAGGCACGCAGTTTGTTATTTGTAGTTTCATAGAAGACCAGTACTTTAATTTTGCATCATTGCTAGCTATTGCATTTATTTCATTTCATAATTTATGCTTTTCATTTTATTATGTTTATCAAAGCTGTGTCCCCACAAATTTGTAGCAGTATAGACTGGATGGCTCCTAGATACAGTTGTAGTTAATTTACTGGAATAAGAGTTTCTTTTTTACAAGAACTTTGTGTTAGTTTGCTCCTTACCCATGTCTAGCTAAACAGCTCCTTTAGAAGTCAGTAAGTTTACAGTCCTAATAAAAGAGAAAACATTTAATTGTTAGGGTAGAAGCAGTATAAGTTTTACGTTTTTATAAATTTCACTTAACAACATTTAATAATTAAACTGATTCTAAATTGTTCTTTTTGTGTTTTTCAAGTCTGAAGTATGCATTTGGTAACTAATGCTGAAGATAAGGATTCAGAGGAAAAACAGTTGAGAAATAAAATAAGCAGTGTCTGTGAGTTTATTTATTGCTAATTGTTTGAAAAGAGGTAAGTTTCTGATGTAGTCATTTGGAAAAAAAAAATATCCCAAGAAAATCATAAATATTCCTAAAATTCCCAATTAATACATAAAATAATTGAAAATAGCCCCTAAATTTTTGCCAAAAGGTGCTTGAAAGCCTGTATAATATTTGTGTGTCTTGTTTTCTTCAATTGTATGCTCTATAAATAAATACAACAAAAAAAAATGTTGCATAATTAGATAGAAGTCAGCTTTTAATATCTTATAATTATATTTTTAGGAAAAAGTAGTAGTGATGACAAACATTAACTCAACCCGGGATTTACAAACAGAATTAGTTGGAGCTCAACAGCTTCCCACAGATCAGTTCAGGAAGGTTACACAATTAAAAGATTTGCTGGAGAAGATCCTCATGTTGGATCCAGGAAAACGACTCTCTATCAACCAGGCACTCACCCATCCATTCATTCAGGAAAGAATATAAGTTGGGTAAGATACAGTATTATGATATGTGTTATTAAAGTATGTAGTGAATTCAGTTCTGAAGTTCACCTATCAGAGTCAGTACTTGAATGGTTAATCTTGGACTTGCCAATGTTAAATTTAAAAATTACCTACATACCTGGAGTAGTAATTAACTAGCTGAAACTAATAATAATTATGAAATATCATTGTTTCTCAAAAAAATGTCTTATCTTTGTTTGTTCTCATAACATCAAGCATTTTTTATTTTTAAAGAATAAAATATAGATTATTGTCCTACAATCCTACTTCAGCTATTCTTTCAGCAAGTGTTACTGATCAAAAAATGTTTTATCTTTGTTTGTTCTCATAACATCAAGCATTTTTTATTTTTAAAGAATAAAATATAGATTATTGTCCTACAATCCTACTTCGGCTATTCTTTCAGCAAGTGTTACTGATCAAAAAATGTCTTATCTTTGTTTGTTCTCATAACATCAAGCATGTCATATTTTTAAAGAATAGAATATAGATTATTGTCCTACAATCCTACTTCTGCTATTCTTTCAGCAACTGTTACTCAACCATAATTTTATTTTTATACAAATCCCATATTCACATTTTAAAATGCTATTCTGAAATGACTGTCATGGACTTTTATTAAACCTGAAGTACAAATCTTGTGATATACCTCTTCAGAGATTAACTTCTCTTGGCCAGGTTTAATATTTAGCATCCATGGACTGTGAATCCTGGTTTTCACAATTTAGGAGTTGCGATATACTGTAAGAGCAAGTGAACTCTGAAACGTTCTTACCTGCTCTCACCCGAAGCTATCTCAATCCTGAACTGCCCTCAGAATATTGCTAAAAGTTTTCTCTAACAGCACACCAGTCTTTTATACCTCCTCAGTTTTCAGAATGTGCTGATCATGTGACTAACCTGCACCATCTATACTAGCACAGCTAGCTCTGCTATTCTAGAGTAATCCTCATTTTCTCAGTTGGCATTCTAATGTATAGACATGTGTTTTAACTCACTCTCCATGTGAATACAAAATTTTGATTTTGCTTGATCACAAATTTATATCAGTTTCAACTTGTGTTATATTTTCATTATTTCTACTCATTTGTTTTAAAAATATTTCTGTTTTCCAAATTCATATGCATTCATATGAATTTGATATTTAATATGGCGGATGATGAAATTCCTGTTACAGTAGACAACAGTTCTGACACAAGTCTCAGGGTCGACGATGTCTGCTGAGGAAATACAGGCTTTTGTTTGTGGGGAGTTCGTGTCTTACATTCAGCCAACTATTTCTTCTTTTCACATTACAATTTTTTGTGGGGAAGGATATAACTAATGGGTGGAAATTTCTTTCTAGGGCACTTTCCACCTGTTATTGTACCTCCATGTAATCTCATGGGTTAGGTATTGTTCTTTTTCACAGGAGATCTGTGATAAGCATGTATTCCTCACTCTCAGTAGGTATACCCATGTTTAGCAAGTTTATGTGAGCTTGTGTGGATTGACCTAATTTCCGCACACGATAATTTAGGTCTTTCATGTCTTCTCTGCTCAGTAGTTGGTAAGGTAGATTTTTATCATTCTTTTACCATCTAAGTTAATTTAGGTTAAATTTGCATTTACAGATTGATTATTACTTTGTTATTGTTTGATTTTTGGTATATGTAGAGTTTTTCACGATAGTTACTGTTAAGGTAATTGTAACTTCAGCCAATTTTTTGTGTGTGTTGGTTCATTATTTATATTTCTTTTCACTGTTTATGTTATTTAGTTTTTAAATTGATTTTTCTCTACTACTAGTCACATGTAATTGGGCATTAGATTTGAGTCAAAATTTGTTATTGTTAACTTTGTGCCCTTTTACTCTCATGTTCTTCATAGCTGATTTTGCTTTTGTGTCTTTTGTCTTATCAGTTCTTTGAGTGGACTTAAGTTCAATATTCACATATCTTTTATCTTCTAAGATCCTATAGTGGTTTTGTACTTTGAGTGTTGCTAATTGTTTTATGTTTTAGGTCAAATTTCAGTTTTGCATGTTCGTTATTTTCATGTATTTTGTAGACTCTTCCATCCTTCTGTTACTCATCTGTCCCAGTTCTCTGTCTGGTTGTTTGATCAGGATTTGACCATATCAACTGTTATAGGGCTGCTGTGTCAAACACCTTCAATTTCTGCCATGTCCCTTTGTTCTGCTGGATTGGAATCTTAATGTATTCTTTCATGCCCTGTCCGGTTCTTCCTTTGAACCCATTACAATGTGTTCCTTGTACAATCTTTCCCTTAAAATCTATTCCTCCTCCTCCTGGCATCGTCATTCCAATATTTATACCGTTAATGTTTTCCGCATCTTTTATCATTCCTCACATGTTATCCTCTCTATAGATTGGGCCTTCCTTCCCAGGAAGGTTGTTTAGCCTTTTCTCTTGTTTCGTTACCTTCCATTTCCCACCTGTACTCCCATTTGCAACCAGATCAACTACTTTATCCAGTTCCATCCTTGCGATGTTATGTGGCTCGTACTGCCTCGTTCCGTGGAATTCCTCTGTTTCCCATGATCTTTTCCTTATTATGCTCATGGTTGGGTATGTCAACTCATATGACTGGCATATGGAAGGTCACCATCTACGTAATGTTTCTTCACACCAAATTCATCAGTTGACTATGTCTTTAGCTGCTTGGATCCACTGTTCTATGGAGGAAATTATTCAGGCTGGTATGTGGGCAACTCCCAATACATTTGTCACACATTAAGTCGACATATTAATTATCTTATTTGGTTGATATACATCATATTTCAGAATCCCACCTGATGTTGGGTGTTGCCTGATCAGGTATGCGTAATATTATATTAGCATTAAATCTGTATACTTCTATATTGCTCACTGTTGAGATGGCGTGTTTCTGTAACATCAGTAGCCACTTATCTGATGGTATGTGTATGTATATATATATATATATATATATATATATTTTTTTATCACTGTTCCATATATACAGGAACATCACTCATGGACTCTATGAATAAAGCAGATGGGGAATTTTGGTCATCTCTACTGACTTGTGATTCATCCAGTCGTAGTCTTTCTGCTTTTCAAAGTAGGGAATCACAGACACCCATTGCACTGTCTCTGGTTTGTCGTTCCTCCAGACTCCACAATGCATATCCCCCCTCTTGTCTTCTAGTGAAGCACGGAATCCTTGCCACTTCAAGTTCTCAGTTGCTGGAGTGGTGGACCGAAGAAGTTTCCTTTTGAGTGGATTTTGTATAACAAACAAAATCGGAATTTGTATATCATGTGTACCCACTCGGGGAGAAGAGGGGTCTTGTTGTCATACTCATTACTGAACAATGATTATACAGTAATATTCAATTTCCAAGGCACTCCCAGAATGTTTTCTGCCCTGGTGGACTGTACTTGTTGATTTCACAAACTTATGCAAGGCGCTTCCACTAGATACATAAAACAATGTATCTCAAGGTGCTTCCCCTTTATGTTTTTGCCCAGGTGGACCACACTTGTCCAAAGTATTGAATATTATGTGTCCATAGCACTTCTCCCTGGATCTTTTTGCTCGGGTGGACTGCGCTTGGCATGATATGACAGATCTCAAGGTGCTGCCCCTGGATGTTTTTTGTTCAGGTGCACTGCACTTGGCTTATTCATATATAATTCATGGTCCTTTTGCTCTAGCCACTTATGATTATTTCTAGCACCTTACCATGGCTTACCATCACTATGTTTGGTACTATGGTCTGCTACATATGTGAATGAAGTATGGCATGTCTGTTGACAATGGGCTGGTTATAAAAACCCTCACTCGTGTCTGTAATTTTGTTTTTCTTCATCCTACATATCCAAGGTGCTTTCCCTGGATGTTTTGCATAGATGGACCACACTTGACATACTTTGATGTACCCATGGCACATACTTATACAGGCTAGTTGTTGCTTCCACACTAGAATTTCTATGTTTGTCAACACTGATTCAAGACTGTAAATCTCTTTTTCTGAATGCATTGGTGCCTGCCAATTCAGTTCCACCATCTTCTTATTCCAGTGTTAATTACTGGGTGAAGAGCATACCTGTTCCAGAAGGAGTGCTATACCCCACAGGTGTGCTTTCTCTGCATGTTCTTGATTGGATATTGACGTGCCTTCACTGACCCCCTCCACCTTTGCAGTGTGGGATTCTAGCTTTGGGTGAAAGAAGGCAAGACCATTTTGGAAGTTAACATTTCCTTACATTGAAAATGGTTTCTGATGAGTACTTACCTCCTTTCACCCATTTTACACCCTTCCTTTCCAGTGATATCCTTATGTTTCTGATTTGTATCTGCCAATTCTTGAAAATGAGGATTGCTCTAGAATAGTAGAGGGGGCTAGCTGCACTAGTATAGAGGATGCAATATGATTGGTGGAGGGTAGTCACATGATCAGCACGTTCTGAAACAGTGTGAAACTGATGGGGTATAAATGACTGGTGTGCTGTTAGCAAAAAGTTTTAGCAATGCTTAGAGAGCAGTTCAGGATTGAAATAGCTTTGGGTTAGTGGAGGTAAGTACATATCAGAAATACATTTTCAGTGTAAGAAAATGTTAACATCCTATTATTAGTCAGATAACAGTAGCCCAACAGAGTTTGGTGGGTGCTGTTGGCTATCTACCTTTCCTCTAGTCTGTAAGTTGAAAATTATGGCTGGTTATGCACAAGTAGTCCTTTGTGTAGCTTATACAAAAATCAGAAAGAAACAAACAATTCACTACTATGCTGTTGTTTTTCTCAAAGTGAATGTAGGATTTAAAGCATTATGTTTTTTGTTATTAGTTTTTAAAAGTTTTGTCAATAATACATGTTTTAACATAGCCGTTTAGCTTGGTAAAAAGATCCAGAGAAATGTTTTATACCTCTGGGATAATCTTCATTTCTTTATAAAGTTATAAAAATATCTGTTTGCAAATTGTAATGAGCTCTGATTTTCTGCACCTTTTTCAATTTACAAATATCTTTATTTGGTATTGAACATTAATAACATTGCAAGTTTGTAGGCCTATAATTTAAGTCTTTTTTTTTAAACTATTGAGAGTAGAAGCTTAATTTTATGTACTTAGTTGTAGTAATTTTTTTCAAAAACCCTTTGAAATAAATTGAATTTTTTTTATATTTGCACAACTATTCAAAGATTATTTTTCTGTAAGATTAACTGCAGTTGACCAGATTGTAGCCTAACTTTCTGGTATGTTTACTTATCCTTTTTTACACAGTACTAACTTAATTAGGTTGCACTGCCCATTTATAATAATAAATCTTTCTGGATTATTCCTAGTCGTAAGTTATATGAAAAAATTCTAATTTCAACTGTATTTTTTTACACCATTGGCAATAAAACTGGGCTTAGATTTTAACACATAATACTAAATTTTGCAGGACATTACTCAAGACTTTTACCTCTATGCATGCATCACTGTTCACCATGTTATAAATACAGGAAAGCCAAACAAAATTCTGTTGAAACCCTCAGTCAAATTCACATATGTGGAAACTTATTGTGTATAAAATTGTAGTAGGGTTCTGAAACTCAAGTATAATAAGGCCAAACTAGTTTTAATTATTTTAACTGTTCAATCATGTAACTTCCTTTCAATAATCATGAGCATTCTTTGATAGAGCTAGCAAGTAGCTAGCATATGGTACTGGTATATGCTGGAATAAATCAATTTAATAGCACTCCACAAATAAACCCTGATAAAAACAGTGTTTAATACTATATATTAAGTTTTGTTGTCATGCCACGGCTGAAAAGGTGTACGGAATTGTCAGTAGAGCAGAGAGTTCGCATAAAAGTTTTACGTGATGCTGGTTGAACTCTCTGACAAATTACTGCAGACTTGAAATACTCCACAAACATTGTCAAGTACACCCTAGATCATGAGACCAAGACAGGTAAAATTTTAAAATAGGAAAGGAAGAGGCAGAACACATAAACTCAATGATATCGATGTTAAGTATCTTCGTTTATGCAGTCTGCAGTACAGAAGGAAGACTGCCACTGGTCTCAAAGATGAGATAAACAACCATGTACCAAATGACAGAAAAATGTACAGATTTACAGTATCAAGAAGACTCAACAAGAATGGAATATTTGGTCGTGTAGCATTAAAAATCTTTACTTCGATCTCCAAGTATTGTCAAGAGACTGAAATTTGCTAAAAAGTACAAAAACTGTACTGTTGATGATTGGAAAAGGGCTTTATGGACAGATGAATCTAAGTTTGAAATATTTGGTTCAAAGCGTAAGTTGTACCTCCAGCAAAAAAAAGGGTGAAAAATACTTATCTCAATGCATAGCACCTACCATGAAGCATGGGGGAGGCAGTGTGATGGGGTGGGGAATGCTGGGGCAACAGAAGATATTTGCAAAATAGATGGAATAGTGGACCAGCACAAGTGCCATCATATGATGG
>NW_013666281.1:437131-443353 GCF_000517525.1 Limulus polyphemus
AACCTATGCAGAAATTACTAGCTAAGAAAGAAGCTGCTGGAGGCATTCAAATGATGCAATGGCCCCCACAGAGCCCCGACCTCAACCCAATTGAACAGATCTGGGAATTGATGGATCAAAAACTTGACAAATCAAAAGTTACTTCCAAAGAAACTTTATGGCAGTGTATTAGAGATATTTGAAGTAAAATCCCAAAGGACACTTAGATTAAATATGTTGAAACAATGCCTAAAAGACTGTCTCCAGTTATTAAAGTAAGAGGGGGACACAAAATATTAACTGTACTAAATATGAAGATTAATAAATTTTTGATATTTCATCTATGATTTACCTTTTATTGTTCTTTGAAAGTAGCCTGAAATCTAATTTTTGACTTTGTCCTAATACTTTTGCACAGTACTGTAAGTAATTGGTTATAAATGATGAATGAAAGAGAAAAAATTAGTCACTGTTTCACCCAAATGGCATTCACAGAAATCTAGAAAAAAAACAGAAAGTGGGGTGTATTGCTATTGTTATGTGAACCACTAGGAAGTTCACCTTACAGGACTTAGGAGAAATATAAAAAGAATGGTTCGTTGTTATGGGAACCAATAGGAAGTTGAGAGTATATAAATCCAGGAGAAAAACAAAAAGAAGGATGTACTGTTTTGTGAAGCACTACGAAGTTGATGGTGTAGGAATTTAGAGAAGTAACAAAAAGTGAAGTATATTGTTATGTGAACCAATAGGAAGTTGAGAGTGTAGGAATCTAGGAGAAAAACAAAAAGAAGGATGTACTGTTTTGTGAAGCATTACGAAGTCGATGGTGTAGGAATTTAGAGAAGTAACAAAAAGTGAAATATATTGTTATGTGAACCAATGGTAAGTTGAGAGTATATAAATCCAGGAGAAAAACAAAAAGAAGGATGTACTGTTTTGTGAAGCACTACAAAGTCAATGGTGTAGGAATTTAGATTGGTAAACAAAAAGTGAAGTATATTGTTATGTGAACCAATAGGAAGTTGAGAGTGTAGGAATCTAGAAGTAGAGTGGGCTTCTTTGATAGATTGTTTAGTTGAATGTATGGCAATTGCCTGTTGTAGAAACAAGTGTAGAGGATGATGTTTCAAAAGTCTTCCACCTTTCGTCTTCAGGGGGAAGATTTTTGAAAGTCATCCTCTACACTTGTGTTTCTACAACAGGCAATTGCCATCCATTCAACTAAGTGGGGTTCATTGTTATGTGAACCAATAGTAAGTTGACAGTGCAGAAATCTAGAAGCAAGATGGGGTTCATTATTATATGAACCAATAGGAAGTTGAGAGTATATAAATCTGGGAGAGAAGTAAAGTGGGCTTCATAGATGCTTTTGTTTAATGAACACCAAAAACAAGTTTTTAATAGTTTAAAAAGATCATTGGATAGAGATATTTGTGCAGAATGAGTGATAGTGTTGTTAGTGTCGACTTAGTGCAAAAAAAGTACCTATAAAGAGCAGTAGTGATGGTGGTAGTATTTTTAGAAGGAAAAAAATTATCCATTTTATAGATACTGAAATTTTTGATATTTTTTAGGAGGAAAAATGTATTTTATGCTGGTTAATGGTTAAAGTTTTCTTCTGGTCTGATCAAAACTATAAGCTGAACTTAATATAGCTATTTCTCTTTTGGTTTTTTCGTGGGTAAGAAAGATCACTTAATGATTACCAGTTGGAATTTTGAATGGGTAGGAAGATGTGAGCATGCTAATTTCTCACGAAAAGGAGAATCACTAAAAGAAGCCAGCTATTACTGCAATATTGTGTTTTAAATATGTTTATTTAATTCTAGCCATGTGCTAAATTTTTCTAACATTCAGAAATTTTGTGTGATTTTTGTCTTTCTATTTTGTGTTGACATAAGTGGGTTATATTAGAATTGAAGTACGTTTAATGATGTTGCTTAAATTCTGCTTATAATAACTGTATTTAATACTATCTGCATATGAATAAATTAACATTTCAGGTAGAGATGTCTGGGAACAACACAGAGACTGTGGCAGTAAACTGTGAAAAGGAAACTGTTGTGGACACTTGTGAAAAGTGAGATTGTAACATCACAACTGTTGTGAATTACCTGAAACTGAAACTCACAGCCCTGTTCATTTGTGTCATGTAACATTTTTATTTGTTGTGTGTAATTATCAGGGTTAGGTCTGCGAATTTGTGAACTATTTGAAAATTTTAGGAATCATCACAGTTTGAACCATAATTTTTTAATTGATAACATGGTACAAAACACAAACCATAGAGAAAATCAGGACACATTTTTGTGTGATACATGTACTGTGTTAATTGGATTTGTTTTTATACATATTTTCTGTGCTGTTCAGGTTTTCCAGCAGTATTCCATGAAAACATTCACAGTTAACTTTTGTCCAGTAATGATTTTTTTTTTAGTTTCAGAATATTGTATTCCAGTTGTAATTGTAAAAGAGAGTGAACACTGATTTGTTTTGAAGCTTGTTTTCAATGTTTTACTTCTTTTGTGGTATGGTAGCCTGGCTGTTGAATTTAGTTCACAAACAATGTTAATACTTTTGTAGTTTTCAGTGAAATCACTTAATCTATTTAAGAAAAGATTAGATAATACTCTTATTGGTAATAACTCTGAAACATTTTCTTTTCTACAAAGTTTGAAACTGCTATTCCACTTCGATAAATTTGTGTAACATCTTTCAAAATGGTTTGATGTTTAAAATACTAAAATCTGTATGAAACTTCATGTTTTGTAATGGGAAGGTGAATTTGTGATAATAGATATTTTAATGGAAGAATGGTGATAACAATAATAATAGCACTTACATTTTTACACTGACTGTAATTAATCACTAATTTAAGTGAAACATGTTAGCATTTTAAAGTTTGGATTTTCACTAGTCAGGACTCCGTAAAAAAAAAAGTGTATAAAATGTGTTATTTGCTGTGCAAGTTGACCTAATCTAACTCTGTGACTAATGCATCTCTCATGTTCAGAGGTAATACACCATTTTATTCAGAAGCATAGTCTCTAATAAAGAGTTATTCCACAAAATTATCTGCAAAAATATATATAAGAAAGTTTTGTAATTTTTCCAATTATTAAACAACTGGAATTGATGATAAAATGTAAAAGGTTATATTGTGTTTATCGAAACTGGTTGTAACAACAATGTATGTAAGATAAGCTTGGTTTCACATAGAATGCTGCTGTGTATATTATCATCAGATAGTTCTTTTTTCTCACAAATTTTTCTTTCATTCTGTATGCCTTTATTGTTCATGTAGGTTTTTGGTCCCACCTTCGAGGTGCTGACTTCAATAAACACCAGGTGAAAGTGATCAGTCGCTAGTGGTAATTCTTTTCTTATAGCTTCTCATGTAGATATTATAAAGACTATTGCAAACTTATTTTATTTGCCTTTTTTTTTAAATGAACTTCATATATATTATTAGAATAAAACTAACGCGTGGATAGTACTTTATCGTTTAAATAACTAAAGACAGTTAAAAGCCCTTGTACTAAATCATAGGAAAATATATTTTACTCCAGAGATAATGACCAGATAAAACAATACACTAGGTCACACAAAGCTGGATGAAAATAAAGTAACATAAAAATAAAAAGGTATGTATATTAGATGCTGAAAATACACAAATTAAAAGTTTGACCTCCATATTTTAATGTATAAAATGAAATTAATCATTCACAAAAACCTCAGTTATTTGGGGGAAATATTTATTGATCCTGTATGTTTATTGGGCACAAGAACAAAAATAAAAGTTCTCACTAATGAAGGGTTAAAGCAGATTTTCCATCTCTTGAAAACTGTATGAAAAATTCCACTTTTATAAAAAAAAAATAAAAAATTCTGTTTTGTGGTTGAATGACAGCTTTGTTTTGTGTGTGTGTGTGTGTATATTGTTAATATATGTTTCTTAAGGACATCACCTTTTCCTTTTCAGGTTCTTGGTAGTTTTATAATATGTATAACATATGCAATATTTTACTTTATTTTTCAAATAGTTTTTTAATTGTAAATTCCTGTGGTTTAATGTCCTCCAAAAGGCAGTGTATATGTGTGAATGGAAATTTGTCTGATATTTTTTTTTTCTTGTGTGTTTGTGTATAAGTAGCAACACAGTTGTGTCACTCATATATGTATATGAATTTTAGGGTACTTATGATTACATATTAAGCTTAACTTGTTCTCCATGTTAAAATGTTAAATCAGAGCTATTATTATTAATTGTTCATTCCTGTCAGCTGAATTAGTATATTAGATCGTGAAGCTTCATCTCTGTTCCTGAATTATGATGTTTGTGTGTGAGAGAGATTGTAATAGGTATTATATAGAATATTTGGCATGAGTGTCTAAAATCTTACCTGAAAATATTTTTAACATATATTACATTTAGTTGTTTTGGTGTAAAGATTTTTTAACTGTTACTGTTTGAGTGCACAGGTTGTTATGTAAAATAACCAGTAGTACATGTCACAATTTTCATGAAGCTGTTACCATGTGTGTTAATTATTCTGTATAGATAATATTGCAATGAGTAATATTTATGAAAGTGTGAGAAAAGAGAAACAACTTTAATTTGTGTCTTGTTTTGTGGAATGTCTGTTTAGTAATACAGTGTTTTTATGCTTGTGTGAAAATAGTATTAAACTCAACCCTGTTTTTTGAAACAAAAGTTGAAAGTTTTATTCCTACCTCACTTTAGGCAGACCTGTTAGACGTTTTTACATCATCAGGACCAACCATCCAGTATGGTCAGACTGCAGACAGTCTCACCTTTTTCAGGTAGCCACTAGGCACAGGAGTTATTTTATAGGAACTAACAATTTGATTATTATCAATTGATATAATATTTCAGAAAACTGTTCTGAATACTTGTCACTGTGTCATCAAAATTTCTCATTTAAATATGTTTTTCTGTTACTTATATGTATACTTTTAGAACAACATAAGTAAGCTTATTGTAATACATAGTGTACCGTGTACCATATGTTATGCAGCAGTGAACTCAAAGTTATTCTGTAGTAACATAGGTATAGGTGGAGAAGTTGCCCCATGGCCAAGAGGTACGCAAACCCAAATGGACCAGTGAAAATTATAGTTTTTATACAAAAGGAAAAAATGATAAAATAAGAAATGATAAAATAGGATCCGAAAATGAGGAAAGAAAATAACAATAATTCTTTTATCTCTGTATTCAGTATATATTGAACAAGCTTTCAATACTTCTTTTAGTTACCTTCAGGTTAATTTACATGCAATAGATATAAATTTTTGCAGAATAGTAACTACATTTGTCAATAAAATTAGTGAAGTACGATGTAATATACAGAATTACTATAGCTCAAAAACTTTTGTAAGAACCTTTTACAAAAATTTTTTATAATTTTATAGCAATAAATCCATCTCAAAGAGATTTATTAATTTACCCACAGTATAAAAATTTAAAACAGAAATTTTGGCAATATTGTATTGGGATTTATGAATGGCCCCATTGATACTAAAAAAGTACACATTTTACTCTGTCTGGCTAACCCTAATTTCTGTTGATTTTGAGAATATATATACAAGAGAAGTTTCTTGTAATGGTAATCATTATTAGATTACAATAATTTCAAAACTGTCTTATAATTTATCGTATGAAAAATATTTTGATGTGAAATGACTAGATTTCAAAGGAAAAGCCAGGAAATAAAGGAAATTGTTGTGTATGTGCATTCTTGGGAGGGGAGTTAGTAAGTAGAGGGTTGGTAAACCATAGAAAAATGTTGCCCAATGTCTTTCATTTCCTTGCTGCACCACCTGAAGTTTGGCCCACCATTTAACTTGTTTCTCTCAAAAACATGGATTCTGTTAGTGGCTATGAATGTAGTGAGACTTATAATTACTTTTTTTGTAATTTTAATATATTTTAAAATGAAATAAGATGAATACAAGGCTCTTCTTTTTCCTTTTTTTTAATAACACATTTTTTAAAATCCACAGTAATGTTTCCGGTATTATCCTTTTTAAATCGGTACATTCTGTGATTTGGTATGTCCTGTTATGTTGTCTGATATACTATTTCAACCAAGAGTTGAGAATGGCTAGATGTTTTAATATTAAAACACTTTTTTTAAGTTGAGGTTATAGCAGGGATTCCCAACCTTTTTATTCCTCTGTACCCCTTGGCCTTGGGCATTCTGACAGGTTCCCATGTAT
>NW_013666281.1:443990-457775 GCF_000517525.1 Limulus polyphemus
GGTTATACTCTCAGACCCCTATGTACCCCAGATTGGGAATGGCTGGGTTATAGGATGGCTGCTAATATTTAACTAGAAATCAAAGCTTTGAATGTGGAAATTTCTCTCTGAATTTTCATACTGAGATAAAGCTGAAGATGGTTGAAATTTTTACAATCCACTAAACAATCTTCTTGAAGATGGATATAAGGGTTCCTGATATTTATTGAATACTGAACATTGAAGACAACTCACTAAAATGTGATAACAGGCTTTAATCACTTGTTTGATAGCTGCTACCTTTTACAGTTCTTGCTAGAAAACTCACAACAGTAATTTATACCCTCTACTAGGACAACATGTTTGTTGCAGTAATTTGTTTGCTGTGTGTTTCTTTTCTTTTTTCAGGATGTCCAAAGAAGAAGCAAGATTATTTTGGGTCATTGATGATAGAAGACAAGATGGATTCTAATTTACAAACAAAAAAGAAAGAGAAAAGAAAAAAGAATATATGGTTATATACAGTGTTATTTATATGATTCTAGTCTTTTCATTGTATTGGATAATTAAATTTCATGACTAGCTATTGTCTGAGTGACAAAACATAAGGTTTTTAATTTAAAGCTTTATCAATCTGAATTAAAGTTAATAAATATAACAGAACTTAGAGATTTTGGAAGTGACAGACAGGTAATTATCTTGTATCTTGGTTATATGCTGTCCCTGCTTAGTCACTATAGAATGTTTCCAAAATTAGAGCTTTTCTGTTTGGTGTTTCATGTTCAGTCTCTTTTCTTTTTTTTTTTATGATATCAAAACTTTGGAAATGGGGAAGCTCTATAGTTTAGTAATTAGTTAGACTTAGACATCCTACAGCTCATTCTCAACTAAACTAAAAATTATTTTATTACAGGTTGTAGCTTTTACAGTAAGGAAGGTTTGTTTTTAGAACAGGTACGATATTTCAATGCTGTGGTCATTCTCAAATATATTTGTTCTAAAAACAAATTTTCCTAACTGAAAAGCTGAAACTTATAATATTATAATACTTAATCAGTAAGTAAACTCAAAACGAAACTGTTCAACTCCAAATGCTTTGATGAAAGTAGACATTCTGGTTTGTAATTCAAAAAACCTTTTGGCCATCTGTTATTCATTTAGTGACATTCAGTCAATTTCTGCTTGTAGTTAGTATTGTCATCTTCATTAATATATGCAGTAAGTGTTTGTGACTGAGTTAGGAATAATGCATTGTTTTTTTTTAATTGTGTATTTTCTCTTGTGAATATTAATTAATAATCTGTATGTTTTCAAAAAAAGTGCTGTTAAAAATTGTGTTTTTTGCAGCACTTGCATATCACTCTATGATGTTCATATTTTTAACATGTTTAAGTTGTCTAAAACTAGCTTAATGTGTATATTTTGTTTGCTCATAATGGTCATTGGCTTTAAAATGGTGTTAGATGACCAATGTTCACTTCTGATTACAGTGACAAAGTTAGTGGCAGGAATTTGAAAAATTATGAGTTTTTGTATCTTTTAAGTATATATCATGAAATTATATTAAAAACAGGGAAACATGAAACATTATGTTCTATTGGTTTACTGAAAGAATGGTAGATATGCAATTCCCTGTTGATGATAAACAATAACATTACAACTGTTCTTGAAACTTTTATGGTCAGCTGTTGCATAAAGTAGTTTATTTTACCAGATGAAACGTGGTTTTTATCAAACTATTCTTAATATAAAAAGCTACTTTCTCTACTTGTGTTATAGTTTTAAACTCTTTTAGGCACATAAGCATTTTTATCCGTGCACATACTATAAAAGATAAATATGAATAACTTGCTTCACATCCTCTGGTGAGTCAGCAATAATTCTCTGGGCTTACAATGCTAAATTCTGGGGTTTGATACCTCGTGGTGGACAGAGCAGATAACCAAAACTTTTGGCCTGGCAATTAGAGTGCTTGATTTGTAATCACTAGGTCACTAGTTTGAACCCTGTCATTGAACATGATTATCCTTTCAGCTCTGAGGGCATTATAATGTGACAGTTATTTCCATTTTTCTTGGGTAAAATAGTAAGCCAAGAGCTGGCAATAGGTAATGCAGACAGTTCTTGAGTAGCTTTACACAAAACTGGACAAAGTTTCGAAGGTAGAACCTCCATTTTTCAGTAATGAGTTTGATGTGTAAAATGTGAAAATTAGTTGAGCTATTTTATGTGGCATCTATAGCAGCCAACCATGACATCATAGAAGCATTTATATAGGTTTTGAAAATGAATGTTGGAGGTGTGGTTGTGATTTCTGGTGTGTTGGAAATCATCAGAAAAGAATTAGGGCAAAACAAGTCATTAGTCAAAGCCAAGGAAACAATTAGGGAAAATATTGAAAAATAAATTAAGGTGAATTTCAAAAGTAATCTGATGACACATTGATAACAAAATATAAATAAATATAAGAAATAAATAACTTATTTAAATAATAAAAAATTCTCTGGGGTATAGAAAGTTGGAAATTTACACAATTGATAACTAATTTCTTACTGACAGAATGGATTAAAGGTGGAAGGTCACTGATCCTAGCATCAGGATTCTATAAATATGAATATTATTCAGATTAGCAGTTTACTTTATCTGCTTTAGAGTTAAAGGCAAATAAAAATGGTCAGAAAGTTTGAATTATTGGACAATGGGAAGCCCTTGCTTTTGTTAATAGAAGACTTATGTTTCTTGAAACATTCTCTTTGTCATTTGAATTTGTCCACCATGTGAATGGTTATATTTTTACCTAAATTGTGTTGTGAAAGTAGTCTCTGGTGATTTTATTAGCTTTTAATTGTGTTTGTTGGAGAAAGTGTCTGAACCTCAAGTTGCAATATATACTATATTGCAAGGATTGCAACAATGTGGGATTAAGGGGAAAATTCATAATTTTAATTTTTTTAAGGAAAAAAACAACTGTAGTTTCAAGAAAACTAAGTTAAAATGGTCTGTAAGTTTAAACAAATATAATTTGTTTTCAGATTATGAGATATTTTTATATTTAGGATGACATTTAGTTACAAAAGGAAGTCTTTTCATTCTTTAATGGTGGATTTTTTAAGCATTTTTGTTATTCACATTATTTTGTGTCAATCTATCAGTTTCAGTGTCTGTAGCCACTTTGTAGCAAAGTTTATTTGATTTCTTGTGTGTATGTGATCTTTAATGACTTCATCAATGCAAAGTTTTGGAATAAATCCTTAACTGCAGTTGATATGTCATTTAGTTTGAATTGTGAAAACAATGTTGCCACTGTTACAGATAGTGATGATAGATTGAGAGAGTTTTCTAGTGTTTTAGTGGGTATTCTTGTTCTGTTTTTTTCAGATCACTCCTTTAGAAGCTTTATAATATCCATTATTTAAAAGTACACTCGTAATCACATTGATCACACAGTCAAGTGTTCTATATGTTATCATACAAGTGCTTGTGATCCTATTTTCATTTTAAGTATGTTTTGCTTTTGAGCAGAAATGACATTGGTAATGCATGCATAGTTACAAAAAGTCAGTTTCATAAAGCATTTTTGAGTCAGTGTTCCAAGACTTTCAGCAGTCTACATTTTTGTTTAAACTATATTTCTTCTGAAATTTGGTCTTGTCAGAAGAAATATTACAACTGGAGTCACTTAGAGTTAACTGTTTGAAAGTTCAAGATAACAGGTGTTTGCTATCAGATTTTATACTTGCTGCTGTGTATTTCAAACCCTGCACTGTGTTTTACTTTAGGAACTAGGACTATAAAGTTACTTTGGCAACACCATCTGCTTGATAAGGCATAAGAATCCCTGTTACTACTTCATTGGATGCTGGATTTTGCTGTAGGAATTTGTGTTGTAATGTTAGCTTCGAGTGCTTTTGAAATTAAAGCACTAGTTTGTGAAACAGACTACAGCATCTGTTTGATGTGTAATGAAAAGGAGAAGTAGAGTATCTGCTTAATTGCAAATTTACAAAGTTATTAAAACTACATCATCAGTTTAATAGAATACTGTGCTCACATCTTGAAGCTAAGCTTTAAGGTAATTTCTGGAAAAATACAACAGGTTTGTATGGCAAGTTTAGTATTATCAAGTGTAAGAGTACTGTTCTTTAGAATTTGTTATTGTTAAGTGAATAATACTTGCACATGTATACTTAGCTATTGTGGATCTGTTGAAACTAGTTCTATGTAAGTTCTGTATTCATTTATTAAGCACATAAAGAGTAAAATGGGATGGATGGCAACTGCCTCTTGTAAAAAACACAAGTGTAGAGGACATTGTTTCTAAAGTCTTTCTGAAGATGGCAGCTTTTTGAAACGTGAATACTCTGCCTAAACAGTCTATCCAAGAAAAGCACATAAATCTTGAGTTTGAAATCTTAAGAATAAACTAATTAAAAGGTTGTATAGTAAAATTTGAATGGTGATGATGTTTGATGTTGGAATTCAATTTATTGTCATTAATAATTTGATAGATTTAATTTTTTACCTTGCTATTGCATCTGAGTATAGTCTAGTTGTTATTGCGGTAAAAAAAAAAGAATTGAACTTCAAACTTTGAGTCTATAGATGTATTATAAGAGTGACAATCAGATCCCTCTATTTAATTACAGTAGCCCTAGAGCTGGTGGTAGATGATAGTACAAAATTAGAGACAGCTAGCACAGATACATGTTTTGTTGCTTTGTGTTTATATCCAAAACAAACATTAATAGTAATTTTAAGTGTAATGTAACAGATTCTAGTTTTGAACTTTTTAATTTGTCTATCAAAAATGTTAATACATTTGGATCATGAAGATTATACAAGTTGTGATTTAGAATTTGGAGACTTGGCATATCATTTGTACTCAATGGCTTTGGAAAATAAAGGAACATGGATCTACTTGATACACTAGAACCATCCAGAAAGAGACCTGCAACATGTCATACCACAGCCTTGGTAATCGAAGTGCAGTGCTTCATAACAGGTGAGAATCTATGAATACAAAGGTCTAGTGGCAAAAGCTGTTCACATATCCTAGGCAACAGTATGCCACAGAATCAAGAAGTGTCTTCAACTGAAAAATTGACACAAGTTGCATATACACAACATAACTTCAACCATCACATACCATAAGCAAGCAGAAAATAAAAAGAGTATTCATGCTATTTCATACAAACACACCAGTTAAGTTGCCAGATGCAATGCTTAATGATTTCTGTGAGATTGGACTGTTGTTATTGTACATTAGATATATTATGGGAAGCAAGTAGGGAAGATGGGTTTGCTTTAAACATGACAGCCTTATAATGAAACTTTTTGCAATGGAAACTAAACTGTAGGGCTGTTGTCAAGTTGCATGGTCATCAGATAGATTGTGACTGGATATGTTGACATGGGCTGTAATAAGGTGGGGAATTTCCAAAATTGTTTTAATAAAACAGTCAACTTCACATAAAATGATTCTGGAAACATGTTTGGCTGATTCCATTGGTTTTCTTAGTTCCTTATGGAATTTCCCTCATTTTTTAATTCTCTTCTTGTAGCAGATTTGGCAAATATTAAGCTATCTTGGCAACATTTTTCTGTTTTGATTCAAGATTGTGGTGAAGTTTTCAAGTCGAGAATGATAGAGATTTCTCTTTATTTTTTTCACCAATCTTTAATGGACTGTGAATTTACTTAAATCCTCATTTACACCCTGTTCAGTTTTTGATGCATCTGGAGATCTTAATTCAATTCCTTTCAGAAATGTTTACTGCTTTTACTTGTGAAGTAAGTGAGTTGGGAACCCAGAATTTGACTTGAATTTGCCATGATATAGAATCACAAATTAATTTCCACTGGCCTCATGATATGGATTCTACATCTCTTGGATGATGACTTTGCCAAAGACTGATCAGGTTTATATGTATATGCTTTTCTCTGATTAGGATTCTGTCATGTATATTGTGACAAATATTTTTCATGGCATTCTGAATTATTCTGGTGTTTTTTTTTGGCAGCTTACTCTTCTTTAGGATATAAAGTTGTACCCTTTATTTTCACTGCCCTATTGGAAACATCTCTTGTGCATTTTCACAATTGTAAACCACCAAAGTTGGGCTCATCAGATAGCTTTGCTCTCCACACAAGATTCACTTGGCTAACATTTGGTTTGTATTTCTGCAACATTTTGAATGTCCTTGAATATAGAATTTCTTTTCACTATTGGACGTTCAGTATTTAGAAATCAAAAGCTCAAGATAACTGTTGGTAATTATTCACTTTCTGTGAAGATTATATGGAATGTCTACTTTCCACCTTTTGGTGGTTTTAATGGTAAGTATTCATGGTGCCATTTCACTTCAGGTCTGTAGACTGCCAAACCTCTGTAGTTACCATAAGCATCACCATTGTAGCAGCTTAACTCAGTGTAAAGACTCGTTTATCCTAGCACCTGAATCTTGATTCTGCTTTGTGTTTCTTGGTCAAATTGTGGCATCACTACGGTTCTACCACCACCTCTCCATGCATTACAGCTGCTTCTCTATCCTCCATTCTCTTCTCCTCTGATTGTGGATATTGTAGGTCAGATTATTTCAAAGGTATTGTGTCATATTTGAAATTAATATTTTAGAATTAAAAAATGAAGTTCAGAGAGATACCTACCTCAACTATAATTGATCTCTCCCACTTCCCATAACTGTGGGTCAAGTAACAAATAAAAAGTGGTATATTTATATTGTAATTTCTTCAATGAACTTGACTCTTTACAGTAACCATGTGTATCAAGTAACAAACAGAAAGTGGTATATTTAAACTACAATATCTTGATTTATAAATGAATCCGATTCTATAAAAATAGTTTAATGTCTGTAGAAACAAAAGTAAGAGGTATATTTATACAGTAAGGCTTTGATTACATAAATGAAGTAAATTTTATAAAATAGTAGTATGTTGTGTATAAGAAACAGTAACTTTTATGAATAAATTTGTATATTATTGTAATATCTTCTCTAAAATACCATAGGTCTTTCATTATAGTCAAATGCCATATTTGCGTTGTGTTATTTAGGTGGGGAACATTTGTTAAATTGTCCTATAAACTGTTCTAGGTAAATGAAGATCCACTTATTAATTGTTATGTTACAAAAATTAATGAAGCATTCTATGAAAGTTTTATGGACAACTAACTGAAAACTTGACCTTGTGTATGTATAAGAGAAACTGTGGTAAGTTGTTTCAGCTCTCCATGTAGCTGTAGTAGGATAAAAATAGTGTAGTGGAATCTTTGTTATCATTAAATTAAATTTTTTTATACTCAGAAGCAAGATAACTGGGTTTAGTAATTAACAGCAAGATAGATGTTTGGGACATAAAAAAATCGGAATGTTTTGGGAAAATAATACAGTCCTACACTTTATTATTGTATGAAAAAAGTGTTAATCAAAAGGTACTTGTAGTGGGGCAATAATTATATATATATTAAAGGTGTTGCAGAAACAGCAGTATAGCCTTATCTGCTAGAGTAATACTGTATTTATTTTGATTGTCATTGTTTCTTTGTAGACAAAATTAATTTGAGTGTAAAATTGTATAAAAACTGCACATAAGTTTTATCGAAATTTGCTTAAATATCTCATGCTACAATAGTAATATAAAACTGTGTAGAAACAAAAGTATATATCTTTAAATTGTTATCAATAGAACAGAATCATGTTAATGAAAAAAATTTGCCAACGTGAACTACCTTTAATGAAAATGTTTGTGTTAACATAAAACATTTTGTTTTGAGTTATTATTCTGATTCTATCTGTACATTATGAACCAGGGTTGTATTGTGTTAACCATGGAATGTTCACACATTAAGCACTTGTTATTTTAAATTTCTATGTTACAAAACTGTAATTTTAACTGTAAACTATGCTTAATTGATCATCATGATTTCAACTATAAAATGTACATTTTACAGTGGTATTTTGAAGTGTTAAGACTTGTTTGTTTGTCCAGGGTTGAGTTCATGTTCTAAATCTGTTTTTACTTTGAGTTACTCATAACGGCAGGATTTTCATAATGAGCTACTTGTACAAATATTGGAACAGTACATTTTAAAGTAAGAACAGTGCTCAGTGATTTTAACTGAGATTAACATAACAGAACTACAATATCCATAAAATATAAACATATCGAGTGGTACTATCCATGAAAACGTGAATTAGTGGCACTGGATTGTATTAAGTTGATTACTTTCTTAGCCTTAAAAATAGATTATAATGAAACTGTATCTAAGGAAACAAGAATTTGTCAATTGTAATCTGTGTATGTATGGTACATTTAACTTTAAAAATATGCTACTATTTAACTCCAAATCTATAGAATGGGCCAGAATTGTATTAAATACCAATTTTGACATTACTTGAATAGCGGTTTTAACTGGCAATTTTCTAATGTCTCTTTTTTTTTAATTTTTAAAATTCTCATACAGGGGACTTTTTTTGTATGTGAAATTTTAAGTTTATGTGGTGTGCATTGTCTCAAAGACATAAACTGTCTCCCAATGAATCAGGACACAAGACTGGCATGGTAAATCAATTATCGTGAAAAATGTAAAAAGGTACTAGAAGAAAAGTACAAACAGACAAAGCAAAGAAAGAATAATATTTTTCTGGAAGTATATGCAACTATGGTTGGTGTAAGAAATAACGTACTAAAATTACCAGGTGGCTAGTCAAATATTAGTATCCCTTTAATATTTTACCATGTGAGAGTATAATCTAAAATACTGGATTGAAATTGGTAACTTCACGAGAGAAAGAAAATCTATATGATCTCAAGAAACGTAAATACACAAGGGTAGTTTTTAGATGGCATTTTATTGTGTTGTTTCCTGGAATAAATTGTTTTCCTTGATGGATGTAGTTTTCGTACTATATTAACTTTTAAAGTTACCTTCGGCAAACGCTGTGAAATAAAACTGGCATGATGACAGCTTGTTAAAAAAGTAAAGAATTTTCTCTTAAAAGCCTTGAAAGACTACTAAAGAAATCGTCCCACGATACATAATCCCTGGGATTCTTCACAGTGTCGGCGTGCATCTCCCAATCTAGAAACAGTTGGAAGAAACGGAAAGATATAGAAGATGAATTTTGGAAATGTCTCATCCAGAAGGGAATTGATAGTTATGAATTTGATCATTTTTATTTTCTTGTGTCACAAAAATATTGGATTTTAACTAAACATATCAAACCAGATTCTTTATTTAACAGGCCAGTCACAGGTATGATAAAATTCCATTATTTTCTTGTGGGATTGAATATAAGGTTGATTCCGTACCCTTCCCGATACTTTATTTTTCCAAATAACTGCCACAGTAATCGTAGAAGAAATTTTAGATGTTACATTTTTCAATATAGCTGACCTTGCTGCACACGAGCTTACTTCAAATTGTTAAACAAAATCAGTTTAATAAGTTCAATTAAATTTGTCCTGCCTTTGACACAGGTTCGTAGCGCTCACTTATACTAAAGGTAAGTGAAGTTTTTCTCTATTCATAAGCATTATCATTGGTGGATTGCATATGTTTAACCAAAATTGTTCCATGTTTATAATAAAGTATGTAGGTTTAAAACGCGCTAGTAAATATGCTCAAAAATAAAAAGACTCAGTACTTTAAAAGGCCGTTGGAAAGACTGAATAGAGAAAGCATACAAGAGAAGCATCTAGAGGCGAAGGATGGATAGAGAATATGGAAGGCGGAAGAGTTGGTGTGATAACCTTGTGACGTGCAAACTGTCATGAAAATAGAAAAGATGGCTGCATATCAAAATACCCCTAATTATTGTTATCAGAGCTGAAAGTGTTTTACTAAAGAGCAAGACAAAAATAGCTTTACCAAAGTAGAAAATAACTATTTCTTTAACGATATATTTTAAACTAGAGTACTTTTAAGTGTGAATTTTATAATCTTTCAGAATTACATTTTACGGCTAAGACTGTTTTTTACTTCATTTTACATTGGAATTGTATTTTTTTAACTTCACATTTAATTAATACATCAGGATTGCGATAGCTTCAAGTTATGAAAGTACAAGAATATTTACATTTTATTTGTCAGTTCTCTTCTTACCTTACGAAGATGTGAATCATGTATATCAAAATGTGACTTTTAATGAACAAGTGTTAGGGTTTTTAAAATACACTCTTTTTTCTTATTTGGAATTCTGCTACTTAATGTAACAATTTCATTAAAACTCCTTACATTTTAGAACATATTTTGTATTTTCCGTGAACACTCAAGTTAATGGCATAGAATTTTCACTGCATCAATTTATTCTTCACGCGTGTCTGTTTTAATATACGTGGTGGGCCAGATTTGTTAAATTTTAGTATATTATTTTTTAACTTGACTCTTTTTGTTTGTTGTTAGGTATGAAGCTACACCGTGGGTATTGAAACCCGATTGTTAGAGTTATAGTCTCTCAGACTTATCACTAAGCCACCAGAGAGCTAGCTTAACAATGGCCTAGGACTAAATTAGTTGTACCATTCGATTCTTCACTTGTGTGTCAGGATTACATTTACTTTGAAATCTTCACTATATTAGTAACTTTTGTGAACACTAATGTATAAATGTCTATCTGGTGCTCCGCAAAGATATATTATGCGTACCTGTGTTGTGTGTTTTTTTTAATCGTTTTAAAATAAAGTGGCCAAACTGTAAAACGAAACCGTGACCAAGCAAACAAGTCCTGTGACGATTCTGAGAAAATTTTTCAAATGTCAACTCATCTATTTATTCAAAACCATGTAATTAACTGAGGGTCTATAGTAAACAGTAAGAATTTAAATTAAGTAAATATTTTAAACGTACTTTAGCTGGCCATATAGTTTCAGACCCCAGACAACCGTATAGTTAAGAAACTGGTCTACAAGCATAAAGAAGTTGACCATCTCTGATTTAGTTAATGTTGTTAAATTCCACTTCTTAGAACAATATATTTGACGTGAAATATTAGCCAACTTTATACTACGTTACAAAGTGCTTTGTATCTATAACCTGTGTAATTTAAACGATTTGTGTTGACTTCAAACTGCATACGTAATAAAACACGCACTCAATGGTAACACCACGTGTAAGAATAGTATTTTTCATTTACTGATGTCCTGCTGTGAGTCAGTGTTAAGTTTGAGGATTGCAACGCTAAAATCTGGGATTACATTCTCCACAGTGGATTGTAGCCAATTGTATAGCTTTGTGGTAAACAAACAAATGCAAATAAGTATATCTGTCACAAGACATTATTATTAAACCGTTTATATTTTAAATACTACATTCTTTATCTAGTCCCTTAGGGATTTCCAATAATTCGAATATCGTATAATAATAGCATTCCAACCATAGTATCTTTGCTCCTATTCATTGCCGACGAAAAACACAAAAACAGTAGTGGTAGGAAAACTATATTTAAACTATTTGATTCAACAAATACTAAATATGCTTAAAACTACGATATAGGAGTAAGCCTACATGAGTAATTAAACAGTTGATAAAAGTTGTACTTGTAATGGAATCAGATGAATTTACAATAATACATTTTCGGTAAAGGCACAAATGAACAGTAACATTTTCAGCCTTAGTTCTATACGTTTGAAGTACCAATAGTTTTTTTTTCACTGTAAAATAATTTTACGCTATTATAACAATGAAGTTTTAACTATGAATTCAAGTGGAATTGTATAGGCTACAAATTCTCCGTATACAAGAGTAAGGTGTTTAATTATTTTTTTACTTATGAGTAGGTGTGGACTAGAACATAAATATTATCTTCCAACTCTAGACCAGGATCTGGTTAAATGCAAATTTTTAGAATTAAAATAGCAATAGATTTTATCTGTGAACTATTAATCGATCTACAGGGATTACGTTATATGTAAAATCTAGTTGTATGCAGAGCGATATTTAAATTAAAGGTTGTATTCATGATTGTTTGTTTTTTGTGCTGTAAGAAATTTTTTTTACTTGAATATGTGAAATTATGATAATATTTTGTATAACGACAAAATATCATACATTTCCAAACACTAACTAGGAAATGATGTCGTTATTAATGAAAATTTAAAAAAAAAGTTCTTCCGTACCTAAAAAATGTGTTGTTATATTAACTTTGTAAAATATCTAAGTATCGAGTTTCTTCTTAAGTTTTATTCAAGTGAATTAAGGATCATCATCAATATTAGCATATATTTGTTGGTTTTTAAACATTAGAATGTCATAAGATAAACTGCTCAAAACCTTCAGATGTTTTTATAAGCTATTGTAAGAATTTTGTTCATTGGTTTGACACAACACGTCTAAATTGTTGTAGCGTATTTTTAACTGTTAAAGTAGAATAGGTTCATAGTGATACTATGGTAGTGATAAATTTGTTTTCACTATTATTATGGCTTGGAGAATCTATTACTTTTAGCTTGTACAGTTTTGAAAATAATAAGCTTAATTGATGTATTCAGGAGATCAGGACAACGCTTCAAGCAACAAAATTCAATTTAATCACTTTATGTCCGAGTTTCAGATGTGAAAAATGATTTGGAGCGTACATACAATAATATTTTCCCTAATGAATGTGAAATTTTTGAGTTGTCTTTCATTACCAATATTCTTCGGAATCTGAATTTTACTGGTAGAAAAAATGCAAAACGTAATCTCATTATTAGCTATATCGATGGACATTTTATAGACGTTTTATTTTACCTCGCAAAACTTAATCATCACAATACCTTCTTACTTCCTACACATCTAAGGTCTTTTTCGGTGTTAATAGAAGATTTATAGTTGTTGAAACGTTCTCTAAGAATTGTTTGTGTATGTCCCACATATTGGTAATTGCAATTTTTACACTGTATAAGGTAAATGGTGTTTTTTGTTTCATAAGTGATTTATTTGGATATTTTAAAGTTTCTTTGATTGTGCTTGTCAGAAAATGAATAAGTAGATTTTATGAACTTGCAGGTATGACAACGAACTTTATTACATGGACGACAAACATTTTTTGGGTGGGATGTAATTCACTTTTTCGTGAACAAGGATATCTTTTAGAGTTCTTCTTTTTCGGAAGGAGACAACGGGAACTTCAGGAAATATCTGCCTAAGGCGATCGTTCAGTTGTAGGAGATGAAAATGTTTTTCAGAATTCGTGAAACGTTTCTGAGTTTAAACTGACAGGTAGTAATAAGAGGAATTCTATTTGAAAGTTTAGTATTGCTCTGATTTAGGATGTTTTTCCACTGAATGTTGTTAGCCTTTTCAATTTGTCTGTCGATTTCGGTATCTTTATATCCTCTTGTTAACATGGTTTGTTTTAGATCCTTGGTGTGTTTTCTGTAGTCTCTTTTATCTGAGTATATTTTCTTTATTCAAAGAGCTTGACTGTAGGTTATGTTTCGTTTAGTGTGAGAGGGGTGACGGCTTTTATAGTGAAGGTATTGTGGTTTGTCTGTGGGTTTTTTGTACAAGTCAGTGTGTAAAATTCCATCTTTTAGAAAAACAGTGACGTCAAGAAAGTTAATCTGGGTAGGCAAGTAATCACAGGTAAACTTGATTGTTTTGTGAAAGGAGTTTGCATGTGAGATAAATTCTTTAAGTGATTTTAAGACGGCTGTAACGTTTCCATGTATGACGTTTTACAGGGCTTAGTTGTAAAAGCTGGTTTTCAATATGGCGCCCATTGCAATACCGTTAACCTGAATGTACATTAAAGTCGAAGTTGTTCAGAGTTAAAACCAAGCTGGCAAGATCATTTACTGTTTGAG
>NW_013666281.1:458382-460435 GCF_000517525.1 Limulus polyphemus
AAGAGCTTGACTGTAGGTTATGTTTCGTTTAGTGTGAGAGGGGTGACGGCTTTTATAGTGAAGGTATTGTGGTTTGTCTGTGGGTTTTTTGTACAAGTCATTGTGTAAAATTCCATCTTTTAGAAAAACAGTGACGTCAAGAAAGTTAATCTGGGTAGGCAAGTAATCACAGGTAAACTTGATTGTTTTGTGAAAGGAGTTTGCATGTGAGATAAATTCTTTAAGTGATTTTAAGACGGCTGTCCGAATGAAAAATATGTCACCTGTGACAGGGCTTAGTTGTAAAAGCTGGTTTTCAATATGGCGCCCATTGCAATACCGTTAACCTGAATGTACATTAAAGTCGAAGTTGTTCAGAGTTAAAACCAAGCTGGCAAGATCATTTACTGTTTGAGATTCTGATTGTTTAGAAAGATTTAGTGCGGACTTTAGAGTTTGTAGTCCTTCATCATGTGGAATATTGATGTAAAGGGAAGAAACATTCATCGTGTAAAGAATAATGTTGGGTGGTAACTGTCCATTAGTATTAATATCGTCTATGGTGTTAAGAAAATAAGTATTATCCTTTATGTAATATTGGAGGGTACATGGATTACATTTTATGTGTTGGTCAACAAAAGCGGACAGCTTTTCAGTAGCCATGTTTATATTATAAATTATAGGTCGGCCAGGATTGTTTGGTTTATGTATTTTGGGTAAGAGATAAAAATCTACCAGGAAAAACTTGTCTGGGTATCAAATACTGAAAGATCTCTTTGTTAATTTTACTGTTTTGGAGGAGTTCTTTAAACTTATCAGTTATGGTCTTAATAAAGTGGGTTGTATGATCATGTGAGTTTTTTGTAGACATTAGTGTCCTCTAGTTAGCTTCCGTGATATAGTCATCTTTGTTAATAATAACAATAGCTCCACCCTTGTCTGCTAGCTTTATTATGATATTGTTGTTCGATTTAAGATTGTTTAAAGCACTTCTTTCATTTTGGTTAATATTATGTCGGAAGTGTTCATCGTAATCTGTACGTTTAAGGTCTGTATTATGTCATTTTCTACAGCTTTAATATAACTCTAAATGTGGTTCTCTGTTTGGTGGAGGTGTCCATAAAGACTTTTCTTTAAAGTTCGGTGTATGTTGACTTTCAGTAGGGTGGGTTTTGTTGTGAAAACATTCGCAAAGTCTTAGTTTTCTAGAGAATTCATAAAGGTCAGAAAGAAGTTCGAACTCATTAAATTAACTTTTAATTGGGCAGAAGATGATATCTTTACTAAGCAGACTGAGTTCTGCTAAAAGGTTAACAATGTTGGAAATATGTCGAAGTGTTCATCGTTATCTGTCCGTTTTATGAGGTCACTATTATTTTCAACGGATTTATTAGTTTGAGAAAGCTTATGCGTATTAGAGATGAAGTGTTTTTAAACGTTTTTTTTAGGCTTTTCAGTGTGAGATAAAGGGATTTTGGTATTTTCTGTTAGACTGCTTAATGTTATGGTAGTTTCTTTAGGACAAAGAAGAGGGTTCAAAATAGTGTTGTTAGAAACACTTTTTGAATTGGTGTTATTGGTAGGAAGCTGATTTTTGTTATTCTTTTCAAGAAGGAATGTATCAGTTCTCTTTGTTAATGTTTGTAGTTCTTCTTTTTCTTCCAGCGAAGGGTTGTACAGGTGATAATAGTGGGAAATTTCTTTATCTAGAATATCGGCAGAATTTTGATAAAATGTTTTAGTGATATTCATGAGATCTGAGGAGGTGTTTTCAAGGATCTGTTGTCATTTGTTGCAGAAGTTCTGATCATATGCTCCTATTGTTATTGGTGCTTTTAATTCGTGAGATTGAGGTATGTTTCGATTTTTTTATGTTATGCACTAGCGACTTGGCATGTTGACAATGTTTTGTGCGTTTCTCAATAAGTTTTCTAAGTTTTGAAATAGTTGTTTTCTTGGCGGGCCCGGCATGGCCAGGTGGTCGCGGGTTCGCAACCCCGTCCCACCAAACATGCTCGCTCTTTCAGCCGTGGGGGCGTTATAATGTGACGGTCAATCCCACTATTCGTTGGTA
>NW_013666281.1:461435-466814 GCF_000517525.1 Limulus polyphemus
CAAAACAAACAAACAAACAAATCACCACTTGGTCATGTTGAATGTTGACAGATATTGATGTGAGGACGTCGTTGTAATCGTAAGATAGAGGGTTGTTAAGTTTGAGGGAAGGAAGAGGAAAGTAACTATCTTCAGAGTGTGGAGTGCATTGCTGGTCGTTCTGAGAGTTTATGCTAACAGATGAAAGACTATTGTGTTCTAATGAAGGTAATTCTACAAGAGACTGATCGACTGGTGAAGATTGTAGTGTGGAACATGTAGCGTTTACACTGGTAGTGATTTGGTGTGGTTTTGTAGATAAAGGAGTGGAAGGGTTTGCGGGTAAGCAAAAACGAACAACAGAAGCATAATAAGAACGAATGTTGCTATTTGTGGAATGTGATGTTTTTGGGGAAGTGTGATTTGTGTTTAGTCCTCTAGCAGAACTTGAAAGATTACTGTGAGAGAGTGTATCGGTTATTAGTGTTTAAGTGAAAAGTAGAATTGTAAGAAACTAACGGTTTAGTAAATGTTTAACTATTGATGTTAAAAGCATATATTATGTGGAAAGACTCAATAAACGTTGATGTATTCTGTTCAATATCAATATTGGAATCCGTTTCTTTATTGTAACTGTAAATCATCTCAAGTTAGCGACTTGTGAGCTCCACTCGCCACTGCAATCCTCAACTAAATAAACTTGGTATAATTGGCTTTATAGTCGAAACTCCAACGACTAGCCCTAAGGGTACTGTCCGATACATTAGAACATTTGGCTATAAATCATTTAGCACGATTAATACTTGTGCTATCTACCACCAATGTACATCAACACAGATTGAAAACAACAGCAATATATACTAAATAGTTTTATTCTTCTAAACATCCACATGTATTGACATCTTTCAGTCAATCTACTCACTACAATTAGTACCTCGGAAAAACAAAGATAAATAAAATCCAGTGTAACAATACATTTTCTATTTGATTCATAACTACTTGATTCATATTCGTTACTGAGAAAAAAACACAAATTCTTCACTGCACAGGTGAAGGTTATGTATACGTACTTGTGTAAAAAGGCTACATAAACTTTGCATTTACGTGCACAAGAGCTGAGATACGTTTTTTGTTTTGCTCAAAAATTTGTTGAATGTTCACCACAAAATTGCAACTAAGTGTAATTACACAAAGTAATACATATATTGCACTGTGAAACACCACTTGTTAGCTCGAAGGGTAAGGAATGCCATTTCTTTTCATCATTGATCTTACAATCAAGTGACTATCATAACTTCTGGTCTGGCATTTTATCCCAGCCATATCAATCAGTCATTGTAGCTTTATCGACTAATCATCATAGCCGTCTTGCAGTTCCTTAACTGGCATTTCATTATCTGACTCCTATCAAAGAGCTAGATAAGTACTCTCAGTTTATTCCTCTTCTTTAATTGAATCAAGACTATATAAAACAGTACTCTCATCATTCTCATTCTCTGATTCTTGGTCTAGCAACTATGGAGCTCTCACTTAATTACAGGTTCACGTTAATCTTGCAGAATGCAATCTTTGTTGTGGCTCCATCTGTTCCACAATATGGCCTACATACATTTCAGTGCACAATTCGCTGGTTTCAGCTTCAATCCTTTTTTCTTATCTGATGAAGCACCATGCTAAGTTTTCAGCAGGAGACTCAAACATGCAGAAAAACACCAAGATATAATTGACCTTTATCAAACACCTTTCCACTGTAGCTCTGTATAGTGTAAACTCTATTAGAATGCCGAAAGTGGTGGGAGCATACACATGCTGAATGGCATGATGTAGAACCTGTACAAATCTATCTTGTATTCTTAAAACAGTCTTAGATATATTCTCATCGATATCTATATGATGACAAGTGATAATTATCTGATCAAATAAGCCATCTGATCCTATGAATACATTGGCATATTCAACCGACAATACAAAAACAGATTGTATGTTCATTTATCAACTAGTGACCTCAGATGTTTTGGAAGTGATTTATTTGTTCTTGGATGTGGTGCAAAAAAAAGCAATTTTAGTGGTACTAGTTTCATCTACCTTCACTTCACTTACAAAGCCTACGAACATTACAGTGGGAAGCTGTTGCAGTGAAATTTTAGGCAGGGTAGTTCTCAAACCTATTCTTCTACTGAAAACTTTAACAGCTTGTTGCAGAGGCAAAATTTACCAATAAATTCTGTAGTATGTCCATCTATAGGATCCCAATACTAGAATCAAGATAGGAAACAATTCCCTTAGTTCTGAGGGTGAAAATATCTAGACATAATCAGAGATGTGCCTCACCATTTGACATCTAGAACTACACACCAGAACGAAGACAGTATTGATTGCCTGGAGTGGTGGCTTAATTTTGAATGGCCAGACCTGACTGGGCATCCATTAACATTTTGGAATTGGGACAATAACATACATAGCTTTCCCAACAACCCTTCTAAATTTGCCGAGCAGTCGAGCACAATGAGTAGTTTCGATTATCTTGTTGTGGAGTGAGATATGAGAGCACAAAGTGACCCATCAGTCAACAACTAAAGCATATGTGCTTCAATTCTCTTTGAATAGAGACATCATTGGCATCTGCTGTGGCATAAACATCATGGGATAGCTAGGGAAGCCCTGATCAATCTCCGGCATTCAATGGGACTGTGGTGCAGCACCAGGATGTGTCAGAGTCTGATTCACTCTCAACAAAGAATAAGCTCATCATTATGCAGGTACTTAGAGCGAAGTTGCGCCTGGATGAGGTGCTACCACTGTAACTGCTGATGTGGGTTTCTTTTACTCCCTCAGTCTTTTCACAATTACAACCTCGAACCAAGTCATCAAATACATTGTCTTCATCAAAGTAAGAATATCCCTCATAGCAAAATGATGTCACATTGCCTTATCTGTTAGTCCCTTGCTTAACTTATCTACAAACATATCTTCATGATTGTCTATGCCAAGTTGAGATATGCCTTCCCAGTTAGACAGCATAGATAAGACCCCTCTTTTTGATCCTCCAACTTATCTCAGTGTGTATTTATTTTCTCATTGTGTCATTGTAACTCAGGCATGACTATATTCAATAGCAAATCTGTTCATCACTTAAGTGTTCACTCAAGTCAAATGCTGGAATGTCCAAACTTGAACTCATGTGTTGCTCTGCCTTAAATGTTGGGGGAGGAGTGAGACATCCTAATCGTTGAAGGCACCATGTAGTATGCATTTTAAACGACCCTTATAATTGATGAAAATTATATCCTTCGTCCTCGATGGAAGAACAGTGAAATGGACTAGGAACTTATCCTTAGGTTTAATTTGAACCAAGGTTTCTCCATGGTCCGTGGTTGCATTGACAGCATGCCTCTCATCACATAAAGACTCATGAAATCCCCATAGATCACTTTTTTGGTGGCCACTGTTGCACATGCTGGCCTAATAGGCCAGATTGTCAGATGTTATTCTCTAGTGGTCCTTCCAATATGTTTTGGCTAATCTCAGGTGGCATCAACTAGAGGCTACCTTTTCATTAAATGCCAGAGAGTCTTATAGAAATTGCACCATTGAATGTCAAACTTACCAGATGCAATTCGCTATGACCAGCCTCACTCACTTGATCTTCCTTTGCACTGAGATCGATCCTCTGAAACTTGATTGTCTATTCTGAATGCATCAGATTCCACCAGTTCTTCTTTCTAAGTCTACATCAGTGGTGTTGCTTTCGAAGAATTCTCTCCTAGACAGTCATATGCTCTCGATTATTACTCTTTCCATTGGTTGTAAGTCTTACTATGTGTGATAGATGCCATTTATTCCTTTGAAAATATTGATACTTAGCCTACAAAATACTTAAGAAAGACATAACGACATAGATTCATCGAGAAAACATAAAACTTATCAAAAACAAATCCTGTGGTCACAGAACCAAGATTTTGCATTAGGATCTTCCTCTATGGTAGTCTAAAGTGCACTGATTACGTTAGAGTTAAAAGTGGTACCACAATAGCTTGATGAATATCGGGAAATGTATTATATATTTTCTTTTGAATTATCTGGCTCTTACTGAGTTTGAAGAAAGAAACCAAATAAACATAAAAGTAAAGTGAAAAGTAATCTAATCCTTATTAACAAAATCAATCAAAGGACATGTGAGTGCATTTAATGACGTTACAGCATCTCAGTGAAGATCTGATTATAGACTCTGTTCCAGATTAAGACTTACTTGTGAAAAACTTGTTAAAGTATATCATAAAATACGAGATTCTATAGTATTACCTTTCTCAATGGGTATGTGCTATTCATGTTACTGATGGTCATTCTAATACCAAAATATAAAATTAGTATCAAGTCATCAAGAAATTAATGTCGCTTTTTCAGATGAAAAAACCCGAATAACTTATATATATATCAAAACAAAACATTTATTAAATGAAATATTCTCCATTCTTATCGATGATGCTTTTCCATCTTATAATCAGGTTAATAATGACCTGATTAAAGAAATCACTTCGCTTTGAAGCGAAAAACATGTCAATGTCCTTTTTAACACCTTCCGCATTTGCATACGTTTTCCCATTAAGATGGGAATTAAGCGAATGAAAAAGATGGTAATCTGATGGTGCTATTATTTGGAGAATATGGTGGGTGGCGGAAAACTTCCCAATCCAACTCCATAATCTTTTGTTGCGTCAAATGTGCCACATGTGGATATTGTCGTGGAGAAGAATAACACATTTCCAATTGACGAGTGAAGGACGCTTCTGATGAAGGGCTTGATTTAAACATTCCAGTTGCTGACTATAAATCTCTGCATTGACAGTTCGCTGTGGATTGAGGAGTTCGAAATGAATTACTCCGTTGATATCCTACCAAATGCAAAGCATCACTTCTTGGGATGGAGTCCAAGTTTTGGGGTCGGAAGCAGGGCCGTCTTATCGCATGAGCACACTGGGCAGTTGCCTGGGGGCCCCTCAATTTTAGGGCCCGAGATTCAATTTGAAAACCAAAAATTAAGGTGCGTATTATTGAATAGCAATGGCGTTAATGTGAAATCGGGGCCTCCTTACCTGGCCGGCACAGCAGCACTCCAGCACTTCTTGCGTTTTTGTATACGTGTTTTTGCGTCTTTATATACGTGTAATAGAACAGTCCTAATGCAAATGTTCAAGAGTTGTTAAAAGTTGAATGAACTCTCAAACAGCTCAGAGTATGCAGCTGATATATAATAAACAAATAGCGCCACCTCAGCCAGTGTTATTACACCATGGCCTAATTATTAGCAAAAATAACAACGTTCTTCAGCAACCCAAAATTTCCCCCTTGGCATGGTTCAATATCAGCCAGAAGATATGGTAAATATCATTGAAATTTTAG
>NW_013666281.1:467636-469822 GCF_000517525.1 Limulus polyphemus
ATTGAGAAAGAATAAACTAGTTTTATTTAAGAAATGACTTGTATCGCTGAAGTTTCTCGGGTAGCATTTCTACCAGAAATTATCAAACGAGCATAAACCTAACAAATTGGTGTCAGTCAGTGGGAAGGAAAAGAAAAAAAGATGAAAACGAGAAGTGCCAAATCCAACTAGGACTTAGCAAATTTGATGGCAGCAATACAACAACAGCAAAAGAAACAAGAAGAACGAGAAAAGAAAGAAGAAGAGAGATTACAGCAGAGGCAAGAAAACCTGCAACAGTGGCAGCTCGAACAGCAAAATAAACAAAAAGAGAGACTACAGCAATGGTTGGAGGAGAAAGAAAAGAAACAAGAAGATAGGCTACAGCAGTGGTTGGAGGAGAAAGAAAATAAACAAGAAGAGAGATTACAGCAGTGGCAACTAGAACAAGAAAAGAAATAGGAAGAAAGTATCTAACAGTTGCAGGAAAGTCAGCAGCAACTACAGGAAAGTCAACAACAATGGCAAAAAGTACAAATGGAAAACATTTGTAAATTTAAAAGCGAATTAAATACATTAAAGGATGATTTATTGTCTTTTACACAAGGGGGATACATTAATGATCGACTTAATCAGCCTCAGACAACGGGAAGCCATTCCAGAACCCGCAGCTAAACCCTAATGCAGACATCTTCAGTACTGTTAGAAGTCACATCCCAGATATGAATGTCAGCAATTGGGGTGATCTAGTACGAAGGAAGCCACAGGAATGCGATGGGAAGGCACCATGGGAAGCATATAGAGCACAATTTGAGCTCCTGGCAGAGATGAATGGATGGACAGAGGAGCAGGAAGCAGTATATCTGGCAACGAACTTGAAGGAACAACCACTGGAAATACTTGGACAGTTGTCAGCAGACGACAGACACAATTATAGAGCACTGGTGGCTGCTCTAGAATTCAGGTATGAAACCCAAAATCAGTCTGAAGTCTTCAGGGCTAGGTTTAGGACTAGAGTCCGCGCTAAAGGGGAGAGCCTGTAAGAGCTGGCACAGAATTTGGAAAGTATGGCACACAAAGCCAACCCAACTGCGCCACCTGATGTCCTCAAGCTGTTGCTGAGGGATCAGTTTGTAGATGCCGTGGACAGTCCACAACTAAAGATACAAATAAAGCAAGCACGCCCCTCTACTATGCAGGATGCAATGGCCAGAGCTCTTGAATTCGAATCATATGTTAAGTCCAGCACAGAGATACTAAGTTTGGTACAGTCATCAGGATTCAAGGCCAGAAAAGGGCAGCTTTCAGAGAAGTTTGAGGGACTTTGCTGGCACTGTAATAAACCTGGGCACAAGAGAGCTCAATGTTGGAAACTTCAACACAGGGAAGATGTCACAGCAGGAAAAGCTGCTACCCAGAAAGGTTGTTGGAACTGTGGAGAGCAAGGACATATGAGAAGCCAGTGTAAGAAGAATATTACCAACAAGTCAGCTTTTGGGAGACCAGTAGTGTTTGTTGTTGAGGGATACCCACCAAACCTCATCATGGAAGTCCCAACAGCTGGGTGTAAAATGCCAAGCACACATAGTATCTACGTGACAAGAAAGCTGGATGGCCAAAGGTGCAACTTTGTCATAGATTCTGCATCTCAGTAAACCCTTGTGAGTATCAAGATGCTGGATAACAAAGGAGTACCAGAAGCTGTACAGAAGCTCTGTGGTGTGACAGGATATTCTGCAAGGTTGTGGGGACCAGTGTGGGTAACTATTGAGCTCATGGGCATGAAGGACAGACTCAAAGTATACTTGGCTGACATTGAAGATCAATGCATATTAGGGTTGGACTACTTACTCCCGAGGAAATTTGTAATTAATTTTGGTAAAATGACGTTTGGAACAACAAAGGCCAAATTCCTGTAACTGTTAAAAGAGAAGTTGAACTAACTAGGTGCCACCAAGCTGAAGTCAAAGTGACTGAAGAAGTTGATGATGGTGAAGTGGAACCAGGTATAGATATTAAAGCAGAGCAGTAGAAAGATCAAGATTTGAAGCCAATAACTGATTTTCTAAAAGCAAGTGTTTTGCACCCTGCTTGGGAGAAGGTGTCTAGTCTAAGCCCTGTGACAAGGAACTATTGGGCACAATGGGACCAGTTGAAGCTTAAAGATGGTATTCTTCTCTGGAGGTGGGAAACTGGCAGATGGGAAA
>NW_013666281.1:470795-477118 GCF_000517525.1 Limulus polyphemus
CGTAAAATTCAGAGACTTTGTTGAATTTTAATTTGGTGTTTGTAAATTATGTACATTTAATTAAGCTATTGTTAATTCTCTATTAGTTTAATGTAAGTGGTTATTGTTTGGAACGAACAATACTAAGGAAGGGGCAGTGTTACGACAGCGGAAGTGACGTGACGCTGGTAACACGTAATGCATTCTAGAAAGATCGGGGAACATCACGAATAATCCAGTATTTGCTAGGCGCCCTCTATTCTTGTATATAAGTGCGCCAGACAATTAATCGAGATTGAATAGCAGACAGAGAAATTGAAGATATAGACGGACAATTGAGTCAAGCACGGTTGTAAGTAAAGTGCGTGAATCGTTCGTTGAGACTTATAGCGTGTGTTAAAGTGATTGTGGAAATTAAGTGTATTGCAAAGTTGTATTGAGAAAGAATAAACTAGTTTTATTTAAGAAAGGACTTGTATCGCTAAAGTTTCATCGGAGAAAAATTATACGGGAAATTAACAAACGGCCAGAGACGTAACAGTGTGTTATAAAGGTTGTTAAGTTTAAAGTGAGTGTGGAAATTCTGTGTATTACAAAGTTGTATCGAGAAAGAATAAGCTAGTTTTAATTAAGAAAGGACTTGTATCGCTGAAGTTCCTCCAAAAGAATTTATACCGGAAATTAACAAACGAGCAGATACTCAACAGCATGAAAGATGTGTTACGACAGCGGAAGTCACGTGACTCTGCTGGCGCTTTGGCGCTGGTAGCGCATGCGTGAATGAGTTTCTCGAATTAGCAGGGAACTCCTCGATCTTTGTCGAAGCCTCTTTGTTAGTATATAAGCCTGGCGAGAAAAGCCAGCGGCATTGGAATTGTATGGTTAAAACGAACAGTAGTCACGGTAAGTTGTCGAGAGTGTGAATCGCGGGTATTATAAAAGTCGTTAAGTTGAAAGTGACGGAAACGCACTGACAGTGGAATTTCTGTGTACTAAATGTTTGTATCGAGAAAGAATAAACTGGTTTAATCAAGAAAGGACTTGTATTGCTGAAGTTCCTCGGAAAGAATTTCTTCCGGAAATTAACAAAGAAGCAGATACGTAACAGATGTAATTTTTTTTTAATATGTTTTAAGATTATAAACAAACTACTAATAAAGACGCTGATATTAATTATATGTTTCTGATTTCTTTATATAATACATATTTTTGTACCTTAAATCTTACGATGCAATGGCGCTGTAGTACTAAAACTTAAAAGCCAACGGCGGGGTTTGTAACTTCGAGATTGGTATTTTAGAAAAGTGTTGGGTAAGTAAGATAGAGAAGTTAAACTTTAATTTGAATTGAGCAAATAAACTTGTGTAGGTAAAAATTTGATAATTACTATTAAAATGTTCGACACTTTATAAGAATATTGTATGTCAGAATAATGATATTTTATAAATGTTACTAATCCATTAATTTAATTTCATAGTAACAATTTAAATTTTAAATTGAATTTCAAAATCAGATAACTTCTTCAAGTTCTTGTGTCATTAACTTTATATATAAGAATTTCAAGTCTCACTGGTGTTAGTTATTACTAAAAAGTAAAACTATAATGTTTTATAGCACTAACATTTTGCTGAGAAAAAGTTAAGCTAATTAGGCTACAATGCTGATTTGTGTGTAATTAAGCTGTATTTAAATGGAACTTTGTACTGCAACTTGTAAGCTACATATTACAGTGTAACTTATAACTAATGTAACTTTGGTCGTTTGTAAGTTAAAGTTACTCGTTACTGACGTTCAGCTTAATTTGATAGAGTAAATGTGCAAGGTTACCAATCAAGCATAATATGTTAAAGAAAAGTTATTTAAAACTTATTAAAATAGAAATGAGAGCTTTATCATAGGAGTTTATGGAAATTTAAATAATAATGTGCTATTGTTAATGTAATTGAATATTTGAAAGAGTAATATTTCAATTTATTTAGTATATTGATTTTGTTTTCAAACTTTTTAATACAGAAATGATATTATTGTTAGTGGGTGTTACAATTTTTTGTATATATTATATATATATATATTTTATGTGTAATAAACAAGTGAATTAATTAGTTGATTTAAGATATAATAAAAATAAATTTCTATTTGGATATGTAGTTCCATTACAAAATACCCTTATTATTTATAGTGAATTTCTTGTATAGAGAATTTAAGGATAGGTTTAAGTAGAAAGTATTGCAAAAACACTATTAGTAGACATTACATAAGGAAAAACTTTAATTACTTCAAAAGGCTGGACTATGTTAAAGGAAAATATAATTTGAAAGTATAATAAAAACAGTAGTATCTAAAAAGGGGAAGAGTTAAGTGGAAATTACAGCATTGAATTTTGTTATTTAGGAGGAAGGATGTTTATATATTTTGTTTTTTTCTTAGTGATTACATGTATAATACTTAGTTTTGGCTCATCTACGAGAAAGTTTTTTCATTGGTTGCAAAAACTAAACTACCATGCATTTTGTACTTGAGAAATTTTTCAGAGTACTTTTAAATTTTCGTAATTGAGTCTTAGAATGAATTATTTTGAAGTTGTTTTTAAAGTGTTTCCTGAATATTTACAGATTTGGAAATAGAAGTAATTAAGAAAAAAAGATGAACAACATATCAAGTTACCCAGCTGTGTATAAAATTAGTTTTGAACAAGATGCATTTGAAGAACTTCAAGAAAAATATAGCAAAGATATCTTGTGTGCAGCTCGCAATAGTGAAGTAGAATCTGCAATGGTTGAATATATCACCAAAGTAATTGAGCCCGTAGGGTGGATGGCAGTGTGGAGAGCAACTCCTAAATCTTTTGGTCTCAATTTCTTTTGTGACATGCTAGTTGAAGTATGTATATTACATGTTTCTTATTATATTGATTATGCTTAGAAACTTTCCTTGTGTAACAGTTGTTTTGTCATGAATGTTATTCCAGAAGTATTTGGAATCTTGTACAGAAAAACAGCTGTGAATTTCTTACTTGGTTTTATGTATAGAAATATTAAAAAGTAACTCGGAGTAAACAAGTTTAGATTTGGCAACAAAAATGGTTAATGGCCTGAATGTCCTTAATTATGGTACTTTGCGCAGATGCGGTGTAGTTGACGTATTGTTATACATTTTTCTTTACTTTCACTCAAAAGTTCTTAGAATTTAATTAAAATATAATAAGTAGTAACTTTTCATGTATGAGCTAGGTTCTTAACTGTAGTACTGTCATTGGTAATTTGCAATAGTCTCTAAACACGTTAAAGAATAGTAGAGGTGCTATTTACTGCATTCTTGGTGATTTGTGTGAGTGTGCATGCCAGAAAAGTTTTTGTAGACATAGTGATGTATTGTTAGTTTACTGCTTAACAATGTGTTGATTATGTTATTGATATATTTGTGGTTTAAAAAAACCCAATTTGCAATTAACTTGTAGGACTTGCTTTTTTCTGTTAATTGATTTTTCACTCATTTGGACACAAACAATACCCTAGGGTAAAAATTTAAAGATGTATTATAATCTTCAACATAACTTTAATAAACTGTTCATGAAAGAATGAGGTAAGTATTGTAATTTTATAGATATAAATTGTGTAACAGTGTTATAAGATCTTTCTTGTGTTGCAACAAGACAACTTGCGAAATGTGTAGGTAGTCCCATTGAATTTTAAATAACAAAAATTAGACACCATACTGTCCTATCTGTAGAAGTAAAGGATTGATATTGTATTCTCATTGGTGTTAAAACACAAATACCATGAGTGACAGATACGTACCTGTAGTAAACTCCACTATTTCTACGTCATATTTTACAATAATTGTTACAGTGTAGTTTTAAGTTGTGGAGGTGCGGAAGTTCTTTCACACTATGCTATGAGGTACAGCAAACTGTTGCCAAGCCAATGTTCATCTGCTTACAGTTTCAATTCATCCTTTTTTTTTGACATGCTGTTGGTTGGTACTGGGCAGACATACTTATATATATATATATATATATATATAACTTATGAATTATTTAATAAGACCAAAAATCTTGTTGTTTTTTTTTTCAAATTACATTACGAATAAGTATTTATTAATGATTTTGAAGTTTTGTGTGTGTGTTTTCAAATAGAAAATGCTTCTGGATACAAAAATAAACACCCAGAAGAGAGCTATCATTTGATATATCACTGTCTCTTATTCACCAAGCGCTTACTCATCGATGAATTGTTTTGGATTCTAACATTCACCCACTGGTCACTGCCAAATGCTGAAGGAATGTTTAATGATCATGATGATCTTATAGTGGAGTTACAACTAGTGGTATTGTTGGTCTGAAATAAACAGTGCAAACTCAGCACATAATAGTACTAGAGACTTTTTTGCATTTGTTGTTTGGTGTACAATAAATTAGTGTTTTTATTATGGGAGATTTATATATTTGCAGTTGTGACTTCACACTCAGGTATGCTGCATGGCTGAGAACTAGAATTTTCCAGGAATCCGTAAAATATGTAAATAAAAATGTTGGCTTGTGGTAGAACTGAATTTGAAATTTCACCCAGTGTGGTAATGAACAAAGAGGTAAATAATTATTTTCACTTGTGTGGTTGGTTTTTAAATAGCAACAAATTTGTCTAGTTAAAACAGTTTATTGTTTTTCATAACTTGAGAATTTTTAGTATAATCTTGTCCTAGTAAATATACAGTATTGGAATTAATTATGAACATGTTGAGGAAAAAACAATATAATAGGCAAGTACTATGGAAATATCATTCCTTTCTCATGTGAAAATTAACTACACAAAAGTACATACACATTTTGATATTTAACATTGTGATTAATTGTCTTCTAATGAAACAAAGTGCCACACCAGTATAAGACCTATACATTTTTGTACAGGCAGTCATACTGTGCCTATTAATAGTTGTGTGAACCCAATCTGGCTGTAAAAATTGTTTTGGCTGTTCAGTGATGCTCCATGTGAAAATTGTGATAAGACTTCATGTTTCAAAAGAAGTTATATGTGAGGCTGCAGATGGCACATGAAATTGGTGCTGTTAATAACAGAAGTGGTTGAAGTAGAAAACCAGAAATCTCAAAGTGATGTTAAGTATTTCAGGATATGCTCTTTGTGAGATACAGAGACAGATGGTGGTTGACTACAGATCTTGCCAATGACCTTGCACTAAAAAAATACAGGTGTAAAGGTTACTTCAAGAACAGTGAGATGCACATTAGCATGAAGTAGTCTTAAGTGGATGTGTAGATGCTTGAAAACTTCTGAGAAAGGGTAACCAAAAGGTTCAGATGGGCTACAGATCACAAACAGTGGGTGAGTAAAGCTGGAGATGTGTGCTCTTTATAGATGAATCCCAGTTTGAATTGTTCAGCAACAATCAATGACAATTTGTTCATTGGTGGAGGAGAAAAAACAGTATCTTAGCCAAAATAAAATCTATAATTAAGCACGGTGAGGAGCAGTAGACTGCATTTCAACCAGTAGGAATGGTGATCTACACAAGACTGTTTACTTCTGACAAATATGGGCAGATTCTGATCCATCATGCCATTTGCTGAGGAACATGACTAATCAGGCCAGAATTCATCCTTTAGCAAGATAGTAAGCCCAATATACAGAAAATATAATGATATGGTATTTTGATGGTAAAGAGACCAATGGAACACTGACAATCATGGATTGTTCTGCACAGATTCCCAATATGAATATTCATGAGGCTGTGTAGGTGTTATGGGGTATGTAATAATTGAGGAGATTGATATTACATGGTAATCCTACATTGAAAAACTGTAGTAGCATTAAAACAAGGTGTAGTGCTCTGGGTGAAGGAAAAGGGCTCACGTACAAAATAGATTCTAGAGTTTACTCGTTTTTCTTTTTTTATTGTTTTCTGTGATAATGTTTGGTACTATTAATATATTCACCATCTAGTTACCATTACTAGTTGTTTGTGTAGGTATATTCAGAGGCAGTGCTCCAAATCCGTTTGATGTTCTTGAAAAATCAGAATAAAAAACCATGATCGATATCATACTGAAATAAAACCTGCTTATGCCGTAAAACCCGCAAAGCATCTTTAGGCTATATCTTTATTTAATGATAAAAACCATAGTTTTTGGCTTTTCTTTGCATATAAACGCTTGATACATTAAGAACAACTGAAATAATAATTTGAGTAATAATTAATATGTATTTGTTACTTTATAGATTTAATAGATATTTGTTGTCACTTTATAGATTTAATAGATATTTGTTGTTACTTCAATAGATTTAATAGATATTTGTTGTTACTTTATAGATTTAATAGATATTTGTTGT
>NW_013666281.1:478118-484097 GCF_000517525.1 Limulus polyphemus
TGAGACAAAAATAATAATTTCCTGACATTTTATCCATGTATTAGGTAAAATAATTGTCAATCTTTCCGTAATCACAATTCCAACCATTCATTCTGTTCTTTCAGTCTCACTTGACTTAGATTTACTTCTGGATAAAAACAGTCATTTGTATCCTACGTAGTACTAGTATAACTGAATAATTTTCATTGTGGTCTGTTCAATATCATTAACCATGATAGTGGTTCATAATAGGGATTGCAAGGAATTGCACAAAACATTAATAGAACATTTGGGCAAAAAGCAGCTTAAACAGTAAAGATTCAAATCAAACAACACTTTAAAACCTTTACTGTTGACTGCTATAACATTTCCTGAACCTATTGTTTTGGAGTTACTACAAGATAAAATAATAAACCTTATGCATTAAATATCAAACTTATCATATTGAATTTTGTGTAAGAATAAAATTATTTAGTGCACTTTCACTTGGTCATACAATATAATTTAGTGTAAATTAACATGAATTGACATGATTTTTGTCAGTATATTATCATTATTCAACAGCCAGAGATGATAGTGGAAAAGTTAACAGAAATAACTTTATGTGGGAGCTTAATAACTAATTATTTTATGCTGTTCAACCATATAAACTAGCTTCAGCTATCAAAAGGATAATTTTCATTACTTATTGTTAGAATTGCCAGATTAACTTTTAATATTATTAAAGATTTAGAAATGTTTATAACTGTAATTAACTAAAATTGTGAAGACATTTATTAAAGAATATCTCAGATTCTGCCAAGAAAAAACAATCGATTTGATTCAACAACTGAACATTTTTTATTCAAAATGTTGTTTTAAATGTCTATGACAGTAATTAATTAAAATTGTGGAGACATTTATTAAAGAATATCTCGGATTCTGCCGAGAAAAAAAAAAAATTCGATTCTACAATTGAGCATTTTTCATTTAGAATGTTGTGATAATAATTATTACTTATGCTGCTCTACATTTTAAAAATAAGCCTTGGTTTCTACAATTTGTCGTTAACATTTGACATTTAGGCATGATTCTTCACTTTTTTTAAAGCCTCTTGGTTTTCATTTTTAAAACATGAGGTAATAGTTATGATTTCCTATCTTTCTTTTTTTTGATTGATTAAAATTCCAACATATTTTAATGTCAACAGACTGTAACCTCTGTGTTTTTGTATTTTATTTATGTCATAGAACAAAGTTTGTGTTCTGTAGGTTAAGGATGTAAGTATGCAGAAACTAGAAGCTGATGTAAAAGTATTGAGAATAGTTTCGGAAGTCAAATCTGAAGAAAAACCTGACTTGAAAAGTAAAGTTGAAACTATGTTGAAAGAAGAATTAAGTGTTCCACTGATTGAGCTTTATCCTGTTAGTGAAAGAGATGAAGAAGAACAATATCTAAACACTGCTCTTGCTATAGAACATGTTAGGTAAGAGAAAGGACTGCTTATATTCTGTTAATTTTAACCTGAGGTTGAAATATACATCTCTTTGAGCTCTAAATGCCAGAAAGCTTCATTTTACATGGCATAGTAGTTTACTTTTTTTTTTAATCTTTGTGGCTTTGTTTAAGAGTTAATTACGTACCCCTTTTTATGAAAATGCTGAAATCTGTGTGATCAGGTACTTCTATCTCAGCACTTGTAGTTTGAGAGAATATAGCTAATTTTAATAGTTTTAATTGTTTCATAATGAAACACCTTTATTCTTATGGATTTTATCAGTAAAGGATTATTTAGACTTTATTGGAAATTTTATCTTTAGTAAAACAGTTTTTTAAACATTCTGTCAATTTTTTTTCTTCTTATGGTATCATACAATTTCTTAATTATTATTATAACTGCTATAAATAATGTTCTCTGAAGGGTCAGTGGTAAATCAATGGTTTTAAAACAGTAAAAATAGGGGCTTAATTGTATGCAGTGGACAGAATGCATGTATACAATTGTGTAGCTTTCTGCTAAAATAATTACAGTTGTTAACAACAATTGCTAAAGATAATAAATTATTTTTAACATGGTGTACTTTTTAATGACCCGTATCAAGAAGTATTTCCCTTTTTACGATAAACAGAATATTAGATTGTTATTTTTAGGACCAAATGTTAATGGAGATTCTAAACCATTGATGTTTTATCTAAAGGTTTACATGACGTCCTGTAATTCTTGATATTTTGGTTACATTTTAAATTTCTACAAATATTATATTTAATAGTATACCACATATTCTTGTTACTTCCTTGAATCATTGTGTTATATATAAAAAAACAGGTTTTTTTATAATTACCTTTGGAGACCGTGGGATGAGGATGAGGAAAATGATATTTTTGTTGAGAAGTGCTTGACCCAGAGACTCAGATTGTAAGTTTTATTTCTGTTACTCTGATCATTTTAGAGATCTTGGAACAATGGCTACCTATTTGAATAAGATCTGATTTATCTAGTATATCATGTAGTCATTCTTGAACAATTATAATACATTTATTTCTAAATGTGTATTAGAACATTTAATTTAGATGTGCAGAATAATTTAATTTGAACAGCAGATTTATTTTGAACAATTTTTAGAAGTTGATTTATTATGATATTTGTGTCTCTGATATTTGTCAATTGTAGCTGAGTATAAGATATGAAGAATGCATTAAGAAAAGTTCAGATGCACCTTTTGCTCATGAAGATATTGCCTTCCAAACATAGGACCTCTGCTAAGTGGTCATCACTTTTTCAGAGCAATATCCCTGACCAGGTGGAGAAGTAAATGAAGATTAGAGTATATTTGAATGTAACAAGACATTATATGTTGTTTTTAGTTAAACACATGCTTATTTTTGCTAATGGAAGCAAAAAACATAAATTATGTTTAGTACTAAAATGTACATTGGCTTTATTAACTACAAGAATCCAATATTAGAGACAAATTGTACTGACAAAATAAATAAAATGTACATTAAATCTCTTGTAGGAAGTTTACCATGTAGTTGTTTTATGCACTATAAGAAGCAATGAGACATTTGATTGAACTTATTAGACTGTTGGTCCATCAGTGTTAGTTGGATGTTCTTTCTACCAAATGACTGCCTCTGAACTGCCATAGTTTCCAAACAGCTCTATGAAATATTCAAGGAGAGCATCCTTGTATATCTTACCACATCTTAATGTCTTGCCCTTGATATTAATGGTGTTATTACTAGCACAAGCTTCATTTAAAAGTAATATGCTATCAGAGCACACTTTAAAGTTTGTTTCCTTATAACTGGGCCTAGTTTCATTATGCACTATATCTCTGGCAAATACTTCTCCATCCTATCCTACAATGTTTATAATATTTTCACCTTGCTGTGCAATGCCATTGTCCCCAGGTGGGACAACAGTAAGTCTTTCTGGTACCTGATGATGACAAAACATTGTCGAAACGTTGTACATTTGCTGTTATGTTAAATTGACATTAAAGTTTTTCTTCATTATGCATTCAAGCCATCTCCAAGCATTAACAGTAAGTCTATAGACTAACAGTACTAAAATCTGAGGTTCAGTTCCCTGTGGTGGACACAGCAGATAACCCAGTGTGGCTTTGGTCTAAAACAAACACACACATGCATTTTTTTTTTTTAATAAACAGTTGGGTCACATATTTCTTTTTAATTTCAGAAATTGATTGAAGTTTGTACTCATGTGAGTAGTCTACCTTTAATTGCATGAGCATGTACTCAGCTGAAAGTTTGGGACTTATCAACCACACCAAGAAATGCTTTGATTTCCTCTTTATAAGGACCAGTACCTTCTGAACCATACTGAGCACATCTTGGATGCCTAACCCTTCCAAGTGTAAATTTTCCTTATCTTCAAAGTTAGAAATGTCAGTTATGCCAGCCAAACCAATCTCGCTACTTGATGTAACACTTGAGGAGCTGGCAACATACAAATTTCTTTTGATCAAAATGCATGCCTAGACAAAAAACAAAACAAAAAACAGATGACCAAAAGTATAAGTTTTTATTCTTTGTTCTTGTAAAGTGCTGTAATTAACACCAGTGCAGCTAATTTTCAATTTAGAAGTTGATTTCTACTCAATATATGTTTGATTAAGAAAAGATGTTTAAAATGCTATTAATGATATTTTCATAGTCAGACAAACATGGGTGCATTTATCACAAATTGGGTTTTAAGTATAGGCTTACCTTTCATGTGAAATTGTGTTTTATCCAGTTAGCAAATTGGATCTTCATGGCTCTTGATAAAATGAAAACATTTCTTCCATATATGAATAAAATTGTTTATCTTAGTGGCTTTTGGCACAACCTATAGAGTTTCCATTAAAATGACTATCTTTGCTCATGGCATGAGAGTTTTTTAGAAGCCTTTGGTTTCAGTTCTCTGTTCACATTAATTTTTTACAGTTTAGAGCTCTATACTGTGTTTGTCCCTGTTTTTACTCTTATTTCATTACATCGCTGCTATCTTCCTCTACTAGAGTGGACTCTCTCTTATACTTGTGTTTTGACACTAAACAAAATTCTCTTAACAGAGTGGACTTTACATTCATCATTTCGTTTTGTAAGCAACATTTCAACTTGATGCCTTTGTGATATTTCTTAAGTTTTTTCTTGGTATAGCATACATTAGTGAAAGGCTGAATTTTTTTTTTTTTCTTTCTATGTATCCTCAAGAACAAAGATTTCCAGTATGATACCTTACCTCTTTTCACATAATAGCTTTTCTCATTCAGTCCTGCCCTCTATATGTGCAATTTTTGCTCACCACTAGGCTTGATATCCTACCTATCCCCACATGTTTATATGTAGTACAGCTATACTATAGCATGCAAATAAAAATGCAACAACCCTCCATCAATAGGAGTGTGACACAGCTGACTCCCTTTATACTGTAGAGTCTAATCTTCATTTCTTGATATGAAATACTAGTGTGCAGATGTCTCTTGTTTTTGCTTGTGTTTACCTAAATTTGTTTCTCTACCTTTTCTTGATAACTTGTGGATTGATTTGAAATTTTCCACTCAAATTTCTGAATTATGAATTCACAATTTCACAATACAACAACTACCGTTTTTACTCCAGCCAATGAACACAACCTGCAGTTTCTGTGGCTTTGGGCTCAACTCTTTCTGCTGAGGAGGTTTTGGTCTTAGTTCACCATACGTTGGAGTCCATCATGCGGCAGCTGAGTTTCCTGACAAAAGACCAGACATACCATTTCGTGGTGAACCTGGTCAGGATGATGATGATCTGGATATACTGTTTCCACCTCCTTCCTTTGCCATGCAATCTCAGGATTACATCTGTTGCCACTCCCATTTCTTCCTCCTCATGGTATCTCAGGTATGTTGCCTTTTGAGTTTTACCAGGCTCAATTTTCCCATCTTCATTTGACCCTCAATCCTCACCTTCTCTCACTGTTCACGAAGTTCTATCTTTTTTGGGGACTTAGGCCTCCAAGAAAGTCCTCATTCCCTTGGGTCATGCTCATGTGGGAGTTCTTCAGTGGGTGTTGCACAATCAATGGAATTTTGTTCTAGATCCCCCTGGACTCCTTTATCCTCCTCTCTCCCTCACTACATATCGAGCTAGCTTGGCGGTTTGACTGGGACAACACCATGGCTGATGTTCCTCTTCCACCTCCCCTTTTCTAGTTGCATCTTTTTACAGATGCTTCTCTGATGGGTTGGGGGGGTATGGATTTCCAGGAGTTTGCAGGTCTTTGGGATTTGATTTAGTGTGCTCTACATATAAATTTTCTGGAGCTACTTGCCAATTGTGGCACTTTGGGTCATTTTTTACCTTAGTACAGGGCTAGTTGGTCATGATCCATTCTGACAATTCAACTGTTGTCTCTTACATCAATCACCAAGGAGGCACCTATTGACATTTGCTTTGTTTTCTAATGCTGGAACTTTTCTTCTGGGCCCATTCTTAAGATATACACCTATTAGCATGTTATGTCCCGGGTGC
>NW_013666282.1:0-3198 GCF_000517525.1 Limulus polyphemus
GAAGACAAGAAGTGCTACTACTATTATCAACTTTAGAAGACAAGAAGTACCACTACTACTACTACTAGCACTCTGTTTAGAAGACAAGAAGTACCACCACTACTACTACTAGCACTCTGTTTAGAAGACAAGAAGTGCTACTACTATTATCAACTTTAGAAGACAAGAAGTACTACTACTACTACTAGCACTCTGTTTAGAAGACAAGAAGTGATACTACTATAACCAATCTGTTACTTTACAGGTTTTAGAAAGATGTGAACAAATGTTGAATGCTTTTCATACAAAATGTTTTTTTTTTCATATTGTATTTTCTAAAATAAAATACATTTATTTGTATCTTTACTAACACGTGACACAGTATATTATTATTAGTCCAAGTAAACACACTGACTTTGTTATTGGATTAGGACAAGAAGGCGATAGATATAATAAGAATTTTACCACTTTTTGATACTTATTTCTCTTAATCTTTAACAGATATATTACATTTTAATATCATATGTTATTTCATAGTTAATTAAAAATGGCATTTCATCCAAAGTGGAATAAGTAACCTAGCTGGAAAGGGAGGTTATTAACACAGAATCTGCACCTTAGACATTTCAGTTTACTTCATGCTCCCAGTGGCTCTGGAAGAGAAAATCACTTGGTAAAAGTATCAAAAATAGATTAATATATGTACCACAGTAGTCAAATCCTTGTCTATGTTAATGCCTTCCAACGAATTTTGTGTGTATCAATCCTACGGTATATATTCCATGATTTGCCAGTTACACAAGAAGAACAATAATTAATTTAAAATAGATATAAAGCTGTCGTTCTTCATGTGCTGTTAGTGTTCAAATCTGTTCGGAAACATAAGAATAGTGGTATTCCAGCATTTGGAACAGCTGTGGCTATATTTTAAACTTGATCAAAATTTTGGTCATAATTAATAAAGATAGACTCACAGCAATGCTGTTCTCTCTCTCTTTCTCTAAAGTAGCTCTAGATCGAAAATAAATTAGGTAACAGCGCCGTCTACTGACGTTATAAATAAGCGTAGGGTTGGTGCTTCTTTTTGTTTTCACTCTACATAATATTGTTTGTTTGTTTTTTAATTTTGCGCAAAGCTACACGAGGGCTTTCTGCGCTAGCCGTCCCTAATTTAGCAATGTAAGACTAGAGGGAAGGCAGCTAGTCATCACCACCCACCGCCAACTCTTGGGCTACTCTTTTACCAACGAATAGTGAGATTGACCGTAACATTATAACGCCCCCACGGCTGTAAGGGCGAGCATGTTTGGTGATGGGGATTCGAACCTGCTACCCTCAGGTTACGAGTGGAGCACCACCAAGCCATTCCAGGCCGTCCTGTTGAGAAACGATAACTTCTGCATGGCCCAAATGCGCGAAATATAAAGAATGGATTCTTCATGCTGTAAGAAGTAGTGTAAAGAATAACCCATGTCTAACGGCCCTACTGTTGCAAGACAGGAACAAGTGTGTCCCATCCTATCAGAAGTTAGCTTCATAGCATGGGAAACAATATCAGAGTAGCTAAGAGGAAGCCACTCCTCACTTCAGGCAATATTACACCAGCATCAGTGGACATCACAAATGTTATCATAACTTCCTGCCTGTTGGAACGCTATGATATTTTCTGACGAGCTCAAATTTGTACAATGTTTGGACACTTAGGTTTACTGATAATCCTCCAATAACCTTTTGTTGAATCGTACGGTGGTATTTCTGTTATAGACTGAGGTGTTATTTGGTCAACTGGACGATCACAGCGGGCAGTGTGTAAAGAAAAGTTCACTGCTGTTCGAGACGTAACAGTTCTGATGAAGGCCTTCTACAATTCTATCCAATGTCCAGCTTATAAGATAAGGCAGTGTTTTCAATCCAGATGGGGCTATTGCTCATTCAGCACGAGTCACTAAACATTGGCTTGAAGGTCAGGAAGTTGCCACTCTCCTGTAGCCAAGAAAGTTGAGGATATTAACCTTATTAAGCACGCATGGTTCATCCTTGATCGATCACTGCGAAAGAGCTTCAAAGAAACAACTTCTAGAGATTTCTCATCCAAGTTTTCTTACCAGGAATGAAGTTCAATTCCACAGACATAAATTTCAGAGTTCACGTGCACGATGTGTAATCGTGTTTCTACCTTAAATATTACAAAGAGCAGATCCACTAAATACTAATGGTAAACAGTTTGTTTCAAGTTTATCTATTTAATAAAACAGCATTCTTGCTGGCGTAAGTGTCTATGTATTTATAACTAGGCTGTGTATGTGTTGTATTCTTGTAGAGATAACCTGACAAGTTGCACACCAAATGTATGTGTGTCAGCAATTACAAACCATTGTGAAGGACATTGAAATTTTTGGTTACTAGACATTTGCAGTGAGATATTAAGAGACTTAATTGTCATTATATTGTTAATCATACTTTTTGCCTAATAAATGCAAAGTTTAGCCAAATCAATGAAATAGTCCCAGTATAGGCAACTTTCGTACATTTTAAACGTTTTAAAGTTCAACTACTTGTAGTTGCAATTTGGTAGAAATACGTGTTAAATGATTTATAAATACGTGCTTACTTAATCAAATAAATTCCTTATTGCTTGACCCTTCATAAAAATAATCTAAAATATAAAAACATTTATCCACTCGTTAATGACTTTAAAGGGTTGATAGCATCTTTCAAAATATTTAAAGATCAGAATGAACTTTAAGCTCAGTGATATTCAGTTGTGGAGGATAAAAACGTGAAAACGTACCATATTTTGTCTTTAGAGTACAATTGAAAACTATTTTGAATGATTCTTGAAATAATTGCCATAACGAAAGTTAAATAGTCAACAACAGAAACGGGATTTACATCAGTTTTCTGTAAAATTCAAAGAGATTTCTTTTTCAATGGAACTCTCGTATAATAACAAATGCCTTGCTGCCTATCGAAGAAATACTTGACTTAGAATTGTTTAGGTAAAATATATTTAATTATGTCATATATTCTGTAGATTGGCTTGTTGGTTGGTTTTTTTAGAGTAAAGCTATACTGGGCTATCTGCTGTGTCCAGCGCAAAGAATAGAACCCCAGCTTTTACCGCTGTCCCGTCGTAGAATAGTGTGACTAGCAGAGACCCGCAAAACATTTCCGGTCAAATTAGTATCTTTATCGTAACAGTACTTCTTTAAATATAAC
>NW_013666282.1:3860-5227 GCF_000517525.1 Limulus polyphemus
AGACTGTTTGTCGTCGAGTGAGTAATGCGCATACGCGGTTTTTCTTGGAGAAACATTCTAACTACGCATGCTTATGCAGCAGGTTCTCTGTCAGAAAGCGTAACGGTCGTACATACAAACAAGCAGAATAATAGTATAGAAGTTGTTGTGGTATAATATTTGTTCATTATTTTTGTTAATCTATGATAAAAGATTTCGCAAATACGTTTTACTGTTTATATATTTTCGTTATTTTCCGCCGTTCTCCGATTGTTTCAATAACCCTAAGTGTATTGTACTATAAAATTTGTTAAACCGGAATCGCTAGATGTTGCTGTGAATTGTTCGTAGATTTCGCCGGTAAAATGGAGGAAATATTCACCAGTATGCATACTAAACTGGATTGAGCATTAAATCTTCCTGTTAAGTCACCAGAGGTTACAAAGTGGCCATCTTGTTGGTCCCTTGTCGTACTTTCAGTTTCTGAGAGGTGGTATAAAGTTTTCAAGTTGTAACCTGAATCTAACGTAAAAATGCCAATGTGTGTTGCATTAAATTGTAAAAGCAGAGAAAGAGCTGGTCCTCTATCGTTTCACTAGTAAGTTTATTTAATTATATGTGTTTTTACCCTACAAGTAAATTAATATGAATTGATTTGTCTCTGCCAACATATTACATTGTTGGATATAGGAACTTAACCGAGGTGAACATTGACTTTTGGGCACATATAATTTTTGATTTTAAGATCGGAGTTTTTTTTTCTAATTATATTATGATATGGTGATTGTCAATTCAACCGATTTCATGCATTATCAAATTTCATAAAACTTCCATTGAGAAAATCTAAACTGTTGAAAAAATGGATTGTAAATATTTCTAAAAACACGTAGTATCCAACAAAAGACTCCAGGTGGTGCTCTGAACATTTTTAAGCAGAATTTTTTGATAGAACAGATAAAAATATTCGTTTGAGAGATTATTCTTTGCTTACTATATTCTACTTTCTTGAGTGCCTACAATAGCACATTGTCATTAGACTATTGAAAAGTGGGTTAAATGCTTATTATGAGAAAACTTCTGCTGGTGTTCAGCTGTCTAGGTTTTGTTTGAATTCGTTATTACGTGATTTTTTAATTGTTGAAGTATTTTGCAAGATAAAGTTTCTTATTACAAGACTAAATAGATAAATGAAATAAATTGATGTATAGTACTGTGAAGAAACTAATCAAATAAAAATTGTTGGTATATTTGAAATTAACTACTTATAATAATATATTCCGTATCTGTTTAAGAACGTAACATCTTCCTGAAACAATTGAGAATATTTATAGTATTTTGGCACTTGTGTATAAAGTTAAAATCATAAATAATATTCAACGTTAAACTGG
>NW_013666282.1:5237-12659 GCF_000517525.1 Limulus polyphemus
TTATTTAGACCTATCTATGGCCTTCAAAAAGTTGACGACTCTACATGTTTTGACATTACAACGTCATCCTCCAGTTTAACGTTGAATATTGTTTATGATTTTAAGTGAGAATATATTTAATACTTATAAATCATTGACAATATCATTACTATTTTTATGGAGACTTATTTTTATATGCAACCCTGTGTATGCAGCCAGTGAATTCATTCAGTTACTTACCGAGGAAGAAGGAATTTCTCAATCCAGAAAGGAGTAGTGTTATAAGCTATATTTTCAATGTTTTAACTTAGATGTTAACTAGAGGGTACATGATGTAAAGATCGAAACATTTATTAAAGTACACTTGGAATATGTAGAATGCTCTAAATGTGACGTCAAGATTCTAATAAATTCAAGGAATATCAAGGGATGACAGTAAATTATAAGTGCGAGAATCGATAAAGCATTGAATCAGTTGTATTCATTGTTTTAATTTCAGCTAGCAGTAAATACGTTTTGTTTTCAGTGGTAGAGTGCCAGTAAAGTTTTAGTTTTAATGAAATACTTGGATCAGTGTTATTGCGTATTTCAGTTAATCGATGGATTAGCCGTGAAATTGTACCAGTGGATTTATTTTTACATTAATCGTTGTAAATTTAACGAGGTATTTCTGTTTGAAGTAAATTTGTAAACTTAGGATTACAAACTAGAACAGTGTACATGTGAACTGTAGAAACGATATAGAAAAAATGAATTACTTTATTTTCGTTACTGACTAAACCTCAGATGTTTTCACTAAATAATTTAAAATAACCCATCCATCTAAAATACCGATCTTATAACAATATAATGCTATAATTCGTAGTTGCACCGAACAAGTTACGAGAGTTGATAGCTGGGAAGAAGTGCAATTTTTAGCTTATTTTCATGCAGTTTTGTAGAATATATTACCTTTAGTTCAAGCTATAAACTGAATTATCCACGAATTTGATGTATTTGTAACTTAAGATTAGATCTAAATATTTAACACAAAAATAACTACAAAGTGTGCAACTGACTATTGAGAACAAAGATGGCAGTTCTCTTTACGTTATCAAACCTACTAAAGAGAACTAATTTATGTTTGACCTCATCTTTAAAATGTTATGATAATGGGATGTACAACGTTTAGGATATTTGGTCACAAATCAACGTGTTAGAATTTCACTGTTATAACTTCAAGAGGTGAGTAATATTAACTGTAGTAGACTTATCTACTTTATTATTTATTATTTTTTATTATTTATTTGTTTCTATAAATTTCGTAGCCCGCTTACAGATGGCGCCACTAACTAAACTTATCAATACATTTTCCTCTAATACAGCAGTGGGGTGTATTTTGTGCAGATTATCTTGTGACTAATTGCATAATGCTGCTTATTTAAGCTAGTTACTCCAGAATACCACCATGATACTTCAGTAATTCCGTCTCCTTTAATAACAACAACAAAATCCACACTAATTAGCGCCTCAGTCAAGATTCTAATAAATTCAAGCAATATCAAGAGACGAGAGTAGATTATAAATGCGAGAATCAATAAAACATTGAGTTAGTTGTTGCCAGTGTTTTAATTTCAACTACCCGTGTACATTGCTAAAGACGCAAACAGAAACAAATATCCTATTTTTTTTATAATAAAAATGTAATATTGATATATAAGAATAATGTTTTAGAGGAATCGTTCTTTTTATAAAAATATTTGATAAAAAATAGATCCAAAAAATAAAAGTATTAAAATAATTTTATATGTACTGTTTGAGAAAATTTAAGAGACTAAAAATAAGAAATTACTGCCTCTAATCACAGACGCAGCCGTTAAAAAATGCTTTCTGAACAGAGCACTAATGTGACCTCAACTGTTTCTATTAACATTTTTGGGGGTATATGTTATTAATGCGCGTGGTGTAATAAAACGTTGCAATACTAAGTGTTAGAATTTCCTGCCATTCTTTCCACACCAGATTAGTGTATCATTACTACCATGAAATTCTTTCATTCCTTCCACACCAGATTAGTATATTATTGCTATCAATAATTTTCCCGGTCGTTATTTCCATACCAGATTAGTGTATTATTATTACTACCACGAACTTTCTGCCTAGCATTACACACCAGATTTGTATATTATTACTACCATAAATTTCCTGCCGTTCCTTCCACACCAGATTTGTATATTATTACTACCATAAATTTCCCGCCGTTCCTTCCACACCAGATTTGTATATTATTACTACCATAAATTTTCTACCGTTCCTTCCACACCAGATTTGTATATTATTACTATCAATAATTTTCCCGGTCGTTATTTAGCACAAGCCCCCCAGAGCATTCCGCATCCTCACCTCCCACCCAATGAAAATATAGATACTGAGTACCTTAATAGTATTGTGTATGTTGTGTAATTGCTATGCCTCCTTCTCTCCTCCAACACTTTTCCGAAGTGCTCAGTTTGGGAACCACAGTTTTAAGTCACCTCCTGGTTCATATGAAATATATTCTGCTGACGTCATAAAATATATAATAACTTTAGAAAATGCATAATACTGAAGACCATTTAGTTATAAAGGCCATCTCTCAATTCACTAAAACTAATCAGTCAAGACGTAAAATTAAAATAAAACGTAATGTTGTCCTTTACATCAATGAGCCTATCTAGAAGTCATTTAAATCAGCAGCATGGATCACATCATAAGGCAAACAGTTCCCAGGGTTTTATAACCAACAAATAAATATTTTTTTCAACACAAAAGCATTTAGGCTTTTAAAGTTTTAGCCTATTATTTCTAATATGCAAGTTTACACTTTCAATTTTTTCCCTTCAGTGTTTTATCCATATAAATCCTATACTTTTCAACAACAATAAAACCCTTTTCAACACAATAGGCAAATTCTTTCTAAATTTACCCATCGATAGTACTTTACATCTTAATGCTGAGCCTCATTTTCGAGACATAATTCAAACACTATGACTGTTGTGGTTCTTTTTAAGTAAATCAAATGTGTTCAATAAAATCAGCTTTTTTTCGAGTATAATCTGGAAATTTGGAAACATCACTGTCGAAGAACTAGCTTGCTGTTCAAACTGTTGACGCAATAATGAATAACAATTTGAAACAGTGTCATCGAGAAACTTGGAAACGTCTAAGAACAAGTTTGCTGTCCGAATCATTTAAACAAATAATGAACAACAAAGAATTAAAAACATTGCCATGGGGAAATATGGAATCATAACTGTCTAATAACTATCTTGCTGTTCAAATTGTTGACGCAATAATGAACAACAGAGGGCTTAAAACAGGGTTATCAGGAAATTTGGAAACATCAGTGTCAAAAACTGTCTTGTTGTCTAAGTTATCGACAAAAATAATCAACAACAAAGAGATTTAAACAGATCCCTGAGGGTCCCACTAGCCAGAATCTCCTAGTCGGGAAATTTTCCATTTGTCATCACACTTTTACTATCCTGTTCATTTTTTGACAAGTTCCCTAAGCAATTAATTTAGTAGTTCATCTATTATCACAGTTTTTTTTAAGAATAAATATAATATCGCTAATAAGGTACCCTCATAAAACAAAGCAGAAACCGTATCAGAAAATTCCAAGACGTTGGTAAGGAAAAGAAACCATACCAAGAATTGTTAATTAAATCCAAACTCTCCAATTGCTTTTCTGAATGATCTCAATGCGACGAACACTATGTACTGGTTATGTTTTAACTTGCGTGAACTTAAATTTATGGAATATTTCAAACAAATATTTCACTGAAATTGGAAGATATATTTTCAAGGGGTCCCCGATGGGACAGCAGTAAGTCTACGGACTTACAACGCTAAAATATGGAGTTCGAGTCTCCGTGGTGGATACAGCAAATAGCCCAATGTGGCTTTGTTCTAAAACAAACAAACAAGTGTTCAAATGTTATTCAATTATTATTCTGTGAAAATTGCTTGAATAAAATGGGATAATCAGAAACGGAGTAAATGTAACACAAGATCAACAACAAGAAAGGCTCTCCGAAAGTGCAACCCCTGTCCAGCAATGTTTTTGACTTTTTTAAAAATTAATCCAAAATATACATTATATAATGTAGACTTAGGTATCAAGATTTTCTTTTTCATTAATTTATTCTCGAATTTTGACCATTTTTCCAAATCCCAGTTGCTACCATTATAACGAAAGTATTTGTGGTTGACTTTCAGTAGGATCTTGATCTTTGAGCTATATTCATTAAAAGTTAATCAATTAGTTAGTTCTTGAAGACACTCAACATTTGTTCCAAATTTGATCATACAGGAATGAAAACAATATTCAAACTATCGGATTGGGGTAATTAAACTACGCTCGGTAATCTGTTGGTTATTTACTTTATCTTGTTTTTTTAAACGAGGAATATAAATAATAATCTGGCCAAAAACGTTGGTATTTAACAATCTATCCTCACCACATTCGGTTTACCAAGGTAGGCTTTGATTTCTGAGGTTGATTGTATCAATGATCAAGGTAATCTACTAATAATTTCAGTATGATTTTGGTTATTGTATAGAATATAATATGAGAGAAAAATGAAGCTAGAAAATACCTACATGATATTATATATGCGTGTGTATATTTATATATACGTATATATATATGTTTTAGTGTGAATACTCAAAAATAAAAGAAAATTGTGGTTTGTCTTTCATTCCACTTTGGCATAGAAAAACAAGAGGCGAAGGTGACCATTGGCCATTTCGAAAGAACACAGTCAGAATATTTTTAAATGCATACTGAATTAAGTTTTGGTATCCGACTAATCACCATCTCCACGTGTCTCTTGGAACATGTGGGAGGTCGTGATAACTAGTTTTCAGAGCATGTATCTCTCTATCTTCAGACGCTTGTGACATTTATAGGACGCAGAACTAGGTGGATTTTCTGCGGCTTGGATAATCCATAAATCATCTCTTTTATCGAACATCACATTTTAACAAACTCATTGTATTAATAATCAAGCCGATAAATAACAAAACATTTATCTATAGTTTTTTATAAGTTTTTACCAGTTAAGAAATACAAATTTGTGTGTAAAAATGAATAGATTCGTTGGCACATTAATGATTGCGTGTCACTTGACGTGACACTTGTGTATATTCGCGTTTCTAAGCCTATCAAGTGAGGCATGTTAAAGATGTGGGTTATGAAAATTAAAACTGCAAGTGTGTCGCCCGTACGTAATGAAAGTAACCTAGAAACGTTAAGGACGTAGATAATTCTTCTTACATTGTGTTGACACATGGAATGTTACAGAAATTGTTTCTTAGTAGTGATCTAATATTCTTATCAGATCTTTCATTCCTTTATGTTTAATTATATAAATTTGTTAGCACTTCTACAACAGCTTTGGGTTTGTGATTGTTGTCATTTGTTTTCGTGTAACACTGAGAGAAATTTGATAAGGAAAATCGTGTAACATATTGGGGATTTGAGTGATGTGAAGCATGCATTCTTAGCTTTATCAACTTCGACTGATGTTATAAGTATAAATGTAACTTTCTTAACATACCTATAATAGATACTATACTTTAGAGTCTAAAATAATAAAATTCAACACAAAATAATCTCACAAAAATTATTTATTTCTCACTAAACTTTCATTCTCCTAATTCAGTCAGCAACAAACTTCTTTCATTCTGCATGAAGTTGCATGAAGTTATGCAGATGTTTCCTTCTCTAAACACGGCAAGTAACGCAGATGTTTAATTCTACAAGCATAGTAAATAACACAGATATTCAAAATATCCAGTAATAGTAAACTATACGAATCTTCCGTTCTACAGACATGGTAAGTAAAGCAGATATTTCATTCTCCATGTTTGGCAAGTATTATATATGTCTCGTACTCCACACACATTCTTATATGTATTACAATTAAAGTATTTAGATCAAAACTGTAGAAACATTGTTTTTACCGCGCAGGGATTTTTATAGATTTCTGAATACGCTACTGTTACTCCAGCAAGTGACGTTAAACTTGATTATATGGTTCTAAGTCGTTTTCGATTTTTGAAGAACTAATATTTCGTCTTTTTGATATTTTATTTGACTTTGTTCCTATTACTATATATAATTAAACATCAAATATCCTAATTATCGCGTGGCAATTGATCGTTCCAGATAGTATTTGTTTCAATCAAAGAAAACTACATATGCATTCAAATCCTACGTATTTTCTTAAAGCTTTCTATCAACAACGACTAAAAAAAAGCCAACATCCTAATTTAATTTTACGTTTCCTGTCATGGTAGCGCTATTTTCAGCTGCGTTCTTCAACAAGTTTCATGTTTGTGGACAATATAAAGCTCGACTCTATTGAACTGCGTCAGAAGCAGCTCTTTTTTGTCAACCTCGATTTTCTGCATGCCTATTTAAGGGCAACGAACTGAAGTGGACACATTCTGTTTATCAATATCCAGCAAATGTTGGTTTAAGCATGTTTTATTAACTGACTGTAGAAACAAGGCGACCAAAAGTCACAGGTAAGAAAGCTAACCTAATTCTGATCTAGGCCGAGGTTTCTGGGAACAAGATAGTCTAGATAGTACACAAGTCACCGATGTCGTCATATTAACCCTCTGGAGGCGGAAATAGAGCATTAGCTAGTAGACAACCTAAACCTTTCGCGAAAAAGAAATAGGATGTATTAAAGAAAATTATAGGTCTTTATCATTATAATATAATTAGTTTACTGTGAGATTTCATGAGATTAAGCACGTTCACTCTTCGAATGTATACAACTGAAGTCTTAGTTAATTATTGAAATGCAATGCTTCCTTACTTTCTTAGCTACCGTCCTGTCCAAAGTCTTAAAGGTAACTTAGATTCCTCGAAGTTTACAGATTACATACCTGTTAAATTACTATAATTTCTTTATATATATTCGAAACACGTAACTATATACATGATGTGAGTTACTTAATAGCAAGCACTAATGAAGCATATAATTAATGTAGAAATATCATATTTAATGAACCAATTTGAAATTAACTGTCATGTGCTACACAACATACTTCTAACTTGTTAGAAAGTAGTGAATTTGGTCAAAACTATTTGTATTCAAATAATAATAATAATAGTTAAATTTATGCACAATATTTTAACTCCTAAATTGTAAGATTATTTTTACATTGTAAAATTTCTAGCTTATTTATTTTCCCACAACATTTGTAAAAGAGAGAAAAAAAACACTATTCACGTGAGTTGGCAATACAGCCACATACACACTATCCACGTGAGTTGGCAGTACAGCCACATACACACTATCCACGTGAGTTGGCAGTACAGCCATAAACACACTATCAACGTGAGTTGGCAGTACAGCCACAAACACACTATCCACGTGAGTTGGCAGTACAGCCACATACACA
>NW_013666282.1:13659-27976 GCF_000517525.1 Limulus polyphemus
ACACACTATCCACGTGAGTTGGCAGTACAGCCACAAACACACTATCCACGTGAGTTGGCAGTACAGCCACAAACACACTATCCACGTGAGTTGGCAGTACAGCCACATAAGAGTAAGACATCTTATCGATATTAACTATTTTCCAAGACGGACTTATTTCCAAATATTTTTCTAGTTAAAGTCTTATCCAGTTATTCTTGGATGAAATATTTAACGAGTTGTTGAAATTACAATGCCACTTGTTAAAGTTCCAATACATTAACATTTGTGCAATGTACTTATTTGTTACTTTAGTGAATAGGCTTACTATTGTAGTGACTAAAATTATTTCCATTAAATCACTTAACTATCGGTTTATTATTATATAATATAAACTTATTAGAAAATTATAGAAGTCTACTGAACAATCTACAATAAGTTCCAGATTTTGAAATTGTCTTTTTCTCTTTTTTGTTATACTGAAAACATTTGGTAGCAAGCCAATAGAAATAGACGTAGATGTTAATCTCAAATATTTCGTTAGGCAAGTGTTGTATGAGCTGAACAGATATTGTAGCTAGACGACTGTTTTTCCTTTTGATAACGTTCAAGTTCAGCTACCTCAAAGTGAGAAACAAAATATTTACATTGTACTTGACTGCTTTTAGCACAGAATAATTATTTATAAAATCTATTTTTATAACTCTGTTAATAAGATGAAAAGGGGATAAAGTACAGACTTCTATGCGTATAGATCTATAAGGTATTGTCTAGAACAGACACATGTGTAACAAACAACTAGGAGCGTCTATCACTATAATAGGTTTTTAGAGAACAGTGAGTTAATCACTTGTTCACGTCTTTCGGTGAAACGGTTGGATTTCAAAAAATTACCCTTAGTGAGATAGAAACATCCATGTGAGAGAGAGCCGCCGTAAAATGGTTGTTTTGATTGAGCCCACAAAGTCAGCACATGAGACGATTGGCTTTCAGAGATTGTTTAATTATTGAGCTCGCAACATACTGAACGTATGATGGTCGCTGCTCAATAATTGTTTTTTTATTCAGCTCACATCAGTGCATTAAATGTCTTCACTGAGCTCACAAAGCCAAACGTCTGTCTTAGACAGTTGGTGTTCAAAATATGCCGTTACTGACCTCAGAAAATCAACCACGTGAGATGGCTCAAGCTCAGAACGTGCCATTACTGACCTCAGAAAATCAACCACGTTAGATGGTTCAAGCTCAGAACGTGCCATTACTGACCTCAGAAAATCAACCACGTGAGATGGTTCAAGCTCAGAACGTGCCATTACTGACCTTAGAAAATCAACCACGTGAGATGGTTCAATCTCAGAACGTGTCATTACTGACCTCAGAAAATCAATCATATGAGGTGGTTGATGTTCTGAAAGTTTCTTTACAGTTAGCTTACATTTGATCAAAGTTCTTAATAATATCTGTCTGTTTATTCACTTAACATAGATATTTTATATTCTTCGATATGATGTTTCATGTATGATAATACGAGGTTTATAAGCATTGGTTTTAGTTTCACGACCACGCAGGGATTGCTTACATCTGAAAGGTCATGTATTAGTGTTTAAGAATTTGCTTTTTACGATCTGCCGATTTAACATGATTCTACACGGACAGATTGTTTCTTATGAAAATACACGGTCGTATTGTTGTGGCATGTTCACTGGTAAGCCAGATGATATCTCAAGGTTATGGCCTCTCCTATGTTGAAAGAGAATGACCATTCACGTGATAAGCGCTACTTGCTACGGGTAAATCTAACGTTTCCCATTAAGTAAGAAGTGTTCGGTTTAAATACTACTACACGAGATCTCAAGTAAGGTGGTTGTCGGGAAGACATCGTGAGGTAAAAAGCCAGTTGATCATTTACGAGTCCAGGAGAAAGTGACCGTCCAGTGTCCTAACGCAAGTACGCACACTGTGTTTATTGATATATCAAATATTGTTTTCATTTTGTGTTGGGCATCGCGTCCAATCCGTTTCTTAGTATAAAACTGAAAGTCAGCATCACTTCGTACTTTATAGTGCTATCTTCTAGTTATAAAGTGGAGCAATCCAATAACCTTTGCGGAAATCAGTTGAACTTGAGAATGCCACATTCTAATAAATCATGTAATTCTAGAAGTGTCACAATGAATTATATATTTTAAAGTAAAAAATATTTTTACACACTAAGAGGAAGTTTATGAGTTTAACATTCACATATTCTTGCTATTATGATGTAAAATGTTTATTAAATTTGGCTTAATTTATAATTCATTGCAATATTTATTCATAACTTTGCATATTTAAAGTTATATTTCCAGTTTTCGTACTTAAAGATAGATTATATATCTTCAAAGTCTCAGCTTTAAGTGCAATAGTGAGTTTTACATTGAAACGATTTCATTTGAATAAATTTTATAATCATCAATCAGGCCTTCAGTTAAACAAATATCGTACAAAGAAAGAATTATATTCCATAAGGTATGATATTATGTTTCGAAATATATATTGAATAATATTATTTACAGTTTGTTTTTCAGCATATTACTTACTAGTCAGCCATTTTTATTTTCAAATATTTTAAGATGGTGGAACACAATAAATGTAGCGACCATGGCCCGTTATAGGTTTTTGTCTAACCTATTTTTCTCCTCCCAGCCCATAAATTATGCGCCATTTATAGTACACTTTAAGCCACGTGTGAGATGACAAGGTTCAGCTGTACCGTTTCTTGTACAACAGCAATTAACTCCAAGGCTCTAGTTTGTCTTAGAGTGAGTTGGAGTTATATATATAAGCACCAATATAAACCCTATGTAAGTCACATATATTATTATATAAGTTTACTTTTCTTAATTGGGAGTAGTAAAAGTTTCTCACTGCAATTTCTTATAAAATTAAGCTAGTCTTCCTGCAAAGCTTCTTCACCTGACAATCACGTGTTTCACACTTCTAATGTCACAGATTGATGTTTTTTTCAGGTTGTTTAGCTACTGAGTTTTTTCTAACATGAAAACATGTGTACAGATGTTTTGTGCCAAATATTTTAACCTGTTCAATATGGTGGGCTTTAGTAACTAGTGTAGAGAAGAATTCATGCTCAACTATCGTTGCTCTACACACATCTTTTAGGTGTTCCTTGAGCTTTCAAGAATTTTAAAAAACTACTACAAGTTTGAATTTTTGTCACGTTTATAGTTTGTTTTTAAAATCAATGTTCTATGAATAATAACCGTCCACCACTTGAACAAGAAAGTGCTAATCTAGTTTGTTTGGCCTAACCAATACTTGTGTATCTGCATGTGCTTTCATCCTATAGTTTTGTTGCACTAAATCAGCCGTCTTTAATCCGAATGATAGAAAACTAAAAACGATTCACTCTTACTCTTAGGTGAAGCTGTAGTAAAAAGGTTAGACTGATAGCTCACGTGACTTTTTGCGTAGAAGTGCGCAAAATTTTTCGTTAAATTTAAGCGGTTTATATTGAATAACTTTGCAGGTGTGACTTATATTTACACCAAATGGGACTCCTATTTGTTGGTTATAAAGAACTATCAGTGTTCTAAGTTTGAAAAAAAATCCAGTAAAGGTAAATATGTTTTTTTTTATCAAGTAAAGTTTCCGTACTTTTGGTGCGAAGAAAAAAATAGGTGGAAAGTCAATTAAAATTGAAGATGTTATATGTCAAGTACGTCTTAATGGATTACTTTGAAATTTGGTATGTGAAGTACGAGTCCAGTAGAGCACATCCATTGAAAATATGTGTTAGTTTGGATTACCACAGTCCGAGTTACAGAAGGTGGAAATCGCAAAACTATCATTCTTGTTAACAACACACATTGTGTCCTGCAAGTTTTTTTTTTTGACCGCAAGACACACTACGGTGTGTCTTGATACTAATGACAGTACATGTAGTATCAATGATACCAATATCCCACATCAAGAGGATTTATTAAAAAAAAAATAGAGATCTGCCAATCACCTACTGAAGACCTCCTGGATCTCATAAATATAATTCTAACGAATAATTACTTTCAATTTAACAACGATATTTATCTACAAATTAATACGAATACAAAGATGGCTCCGGGAGGGTTAAGTGAAAAATTAATTGAAATGGGGAGTTATTGTCTCTTAACTTTGTTGAGATTTATAGGCAACATTTTTTTGCTTTTGGACTGGGATCACTATATGTTTTGAAGACTTCATTGATGATGCAGATACCCTATACCCCTCCATCCGTCTTACATCTCGATTTTCGTCGACGTGAAAGTCATCAATATCTATTAGCTCTCGTATACTCCACAGCACACGCAATCTCCCTAAAAGTCTGGCCCTACGAATAAGACATATTTGTTCTTTTTGATGTCAGATGTAAAGAACTCGAAAGACAACTCACTGGAAGAGGCTTTTCACGCCGATATATTAGTAAAAGATAAATAACTCGTACAAAGTTTCGTACTAGAGTTGAACTATTACATCCATGTATATCCTTCACACGGGAAACTGTTTTACCTTAACCAATAACATTTCATCCAGCTTTACCATCATTTACCAGTATAACATGACACATTCAACCAACTCTCAGTCCAAGCTGTACCATGTTAAGGAAGGTTAAAAACCTAACAATGATGTATTTTTCGTCATCCACATAGTTTAAAGAACTTCTAAATTGCCGTTAGATGTTAAGACTCCTGGCTACCTTCCATGCAAACATCCACGTTGTGAATTATTCAAACACATACACAGCTCTTCTATGTTAAAAGTCTGCACGATGGGAGAGTGAATAAGATCCAACAGCAAATTACGTATGCGGCCAAAAATCTAATTTATTGTCTCACGCACAGCGGTAAGACTCAAGGTTTATAAGATTAAAAACCGGGTTTCGATACTGGTGGTGTGCTTTATTGTCTCACGCACAGCGGTAAGACTTAAAGTTTATAAGATTAAAAACCGGGTTCCGATACTGGTGGTGTGTACAGCACAGGTAGCCCATTGTGTAGCTTTGTGCTTAAAAAGAAACAATGAAACAAATATACTTTCTCACATTTTCTCTCCCAAACAGTATTGGTGAGCCGTGAATTCTGTGAAACTAGTCTACTGTATAGGGAGTAGCGAAACAAAGAATAGACTAGTCCTCTATTTAAGGGTTCTTTCCTTTCTTCACTTAAGATACAAATTTTGGTGAGGAAAATAAAATTAATAATTAATTTTCTTAATTTAGTTTACCTTCTGGGTATTTAGAAACGGTAATAAACTTACATTGGGCAAGTTCTCATTACGTATGATAACTTAGTGTTGATTTTACCTCTCTTTTTATTCGTATTGTTTTTTTATCTTTGTTGTTGTTTGAAGTTAAACACAAAGTTACACAATGGGCTATCTGTGCTCTGCCCACCACGGGTATCGAAACCCGGTTTCTAGCGTTGTAAGACCGCAGACATACCGTCGTGCCACTGGGGGGCTTTTTTTTATCTTTAAACAATCATTCTTATGGCATGTCCTTTTTCACACATTATTCTTGGTTATATTGCTTTAGACGTTATTATGGTGTGAACGTCTTCGTTCTTTGTCCCACATTACTCTTGATGGTATTGTTGTAGACATTGTTATGGTTTGAACGTCTTCGTTCTTTTGTCACACATTATTCTTGATGGTATTGTTGTAGACATTGTTATGGTTTGAACGTCTTCGTTCTTTTGTCACACATTACTCTTGATGGTATTGTTGTAGACATTGTTATGTTGTGAACGTCTTCGTTCTTTTGTCACACATTACTCTTGATAGTATTGTTGTAGACATTGTTATGGTGTGAACGTCTTCGTTCTTGTGTCACACATTACTCTTGATGGTATTGTTGTAGACATTGTTATGGTTTGAACGTCTTCGTTCTTTTGTCACACATTACTCTTGATGGTATTGTTGTAGACATTGTTATGGTTTGAACGCCTTTTATAAAGTGGTGAATTATAATTATAATCAGTTAGACTTATCATAGGGTATTAGAATTAAACCTATTATATTTTTATACATTGCATTCCATATTCAGTCTTTTAGGGTGTTTTCAAGAAGAAAAAAAGAGTACATAATAGTACTTCAGCCGTACTATGTCCACAATATCCATTACTGACAATGTGTTTCGCTCAATTCAGAGCTTTTCAGGTTTGCTGGGAAACAGTCAACATTGTAGTGGTCGGAATGCTATTTACTTAAATTATTTGTTATAACAATAATTATTATGATGTGAAGTTCTTTTCTAAGCTGGCGAAGCATGATCATAATTAGTTATACTTGTCATAAAACATTAATAACACGCCTATTATATTTTCAACTCAGTCCCTTAGTGTTATTGAGCGAAACGCGTCTTCAATAGTGGATATAGGGGACAATAGTGTGGTTTAAATACTATTATACATTATTCTTCTTGAAAAATTCCACAAGGGACCGAATAAAGAATGTAGTGTTAGAATATAATAGGTCGAATACTAATGTTTTGACATTGTTGTATATAACGTTCCATGAACTATTTCTCATGCTAATAAATTGTGATCTGTCATGAGTAACCTTTAACAACTAACGTAAAGAAAGGTCAATCTTGAATAATCGTATATTATTAAAGATTTCAGTGCTTGTCTTTCGTCACGTGTGATGTTGTCCATCACTATACAACTGACGTTGTTCTGAATGTAACTGCTCACTGCTCGATGAACAGACAAAATATAGGCATCCTCAGTTTTGTCCTATTGGTGGAAGCTGCCAGTAATATTTCGCTCGAAAATTTTTAGTTTATTGTTATTTATCTTTACATAAATTATAGATTATTATAACATAAGTAAATTTAAACAGTATTCATACATGTAACTGAGAAGCACTTTGGATTTGCCCACAGGGTGTTCCAGAAGTGAGTGACCATAGGCTGAATGTCTATAAACCTTTACAGAATATGCTCTAAATGTTCGCTCGCAAAAACGGTACAATATTGAAGACGTTGAATCTAGATCGGCTTCACAGGTTTGTGATCTAAAACAACTGAAGAAAACAATAAAGGAAATGATTGTTTACTCTGTTTATCGTAGACCTTGTGGATTCGATGTAACCACTGGTTAAATAACAGGCATCTGTTCTGTTTTAAAATGTCAATTGGAGTTAAACACTGGTTAAAGGTTTGACATCTATCCTATTTAGAAGCTACAGACAACAGCTAGAATTTGTTAAATATCGGATGTTCTTTTCATTTGGAAACCGTACACAAGAGTTAACCAATGGTTAGAGGTCGAATATCCGGCCTACTTAAAATCTATCGACAAGAGTTATTACCTGTTAAAGATCGCACCTTCCTTATGTTTAAAAACCTTAGACATGAGTTAACAAATAGTTAAAGACTAGACGTCCCTTCTGTTCAAATATGATCTCTCAAGTTAACTAGTTGTGGTGTGTGGTCGGACACTGATAGCCCACGCTAAGTACCCGGCCTTCACCTATACAGTGACGTAGATGTTTTACAACCTAGTTTTCATGAAGATTTGTTGCTAATAAAGTAAAAGTGGAGTGAATTGTAGATTTGGTTCTGCTGATTCTTATTAGTCGGCCAAACAGCAGGGAGTACATTTCGGTCAAGGAAGGAACAAATCATTTCCTCTGTATTTAACACAGGCTTACATGTTAATGAGAGAGCGAATATACACATTACTTCATTCAAGCCAAAAACAGCAGGGAGTACATTTCGGTCAAGGAAGGAACAAATCATTTCCTCTGTATTTAACACAGGCTTACATGTTAATGAGAGAGCGAATATACACATTACTTCATTCAAGCCAAAAACGTAGCACAATTCAATCAGGGTTATTTAAAGGAAGGAATATACAAATGTTAAAACTTAGCACAAATTAAAACAGAGTTATTTAAAGGAAGGAATATACAAATGTTAAAACTTAACACAAATCAATCAGAGTTATTTAAAGGAAGGAATATACAAATGTTAAAACTTAGCCAAATTAAATCAGAGTTATTTAAAGGAAGGAATATACAAATGTGAAAACTTAACACAATTCAATCAGGGTTATTTAAAGGAAGGAATATACAAATGTTAAAACTTAGCACAAATTAAAACAGAGTTATTTAAAGGAAGGAATATACAAATGTTAAAACTTAACACAAATCAATCAGAGTTATTTAAAGGAAGGAATATACAAATGTTAAAACTTAGCACAATTAAGTCACAGTTATTTAAAGGAAGGAATATACACATGTTAATTGAGACTAAATAATCACAAACAAGGTAATCACATTTTTAAACAGAAACTAAATTACTATCAGATGCATTCAGAGAACACTTGCTGCTGATTGATGAAAAGTAAATGATACAATAGATAAAAAGGGATTTAAACTTTATACGAAGTAAGCTAGCTGGTTATCGCTTATTTAATATTCAAACTACCTGAAACGTTAAGCTACTTTAAGGAAGCAGCAATTTTTAATACACATATTTTATTAACGTAACAAAAATTAATTTGTCAGCATTATTTATTTTAACTAAAAAAGGGGCTCAGGTCGACTTGTATAGCTGGTTCAAAATTGGTTCAGTAAAAGTCTCATTGTAGCGATGAAAATTACTTCTACAATATGAACTTTAGCAGAATAAAGTAATATTTATTAGTCAAGGCGTATCTCAGTGAAAGCTGTACTGCGAGCATGTTTATTTGGTGATAAAATCCTTAATGCATGAGCATTAACAATTTTGGAAAATTCTACGTATAGTAGATCATGGGTGAAAGACGTAATTTACAAATTAAAAACAACTTATTTAAAGGTCACGTAATTTCTAACATTATGAATCACAGTCAGAACACCATAAGAAAATAAAAATTGAAAAAACAACAACAAAAAACGCTACATAAGGCAACATTATGTACTCAAGTCTACAACGTTCTGCACATCGCTTACTGCAGTTGGATGTGGTAAAGACGGCTGCTAATGTAAATCCACTGTTATTTTTAGGCCTAAATTAAAATAGTTTAGATTTATGTGTTTTACTACATTTGTTTTTAATTTATTGCATATTAAGGTTAATATTTCAATTAAAGTTATAGAGGAATGTTTCACTCAGACATTTCTGGAGGCAATGCTTTTACTGAGACAATGCTGCCAGTGTTGGATCATCTAATTTTTAGGCCTAGACTGAAAGTGTTTTGATATATAAGAATTACTAATTAAGACAAATGTAATGAAACTTGTATCGAAAAATGTGCTGAAACAGAACACGTGCTTAATTAATTACTGTATGTATTACGTTAAGGTTTAACAGTTTTTTGTTTGTTTGTTTGCTGTTAAGCACAAAGCTACACAATGGGCTATCTTTCCTGTGCCAACCATGGGTATCGAAACCCGGCTTTTAGTGTTATGACCCTTTGGATTTATCGTGGAGCCAATGGGGGGGGGCAGGATTAACAAAATATTAGAGATAAAGAAATTATCAATTTTTAAAATTAAAATAAAATAAACATTTATTAATTTTAAAAAACCAGGCAGAATAAAAAAATCACACAGAACGAGTACACATAAACCGGCCGCTACTGTATAGTATAATGTTAGTAAAAAAAATGTGGATAAAACAAATTAGAGACATAATACTCCAATGTTCTGCCTTTCAGCTAAAAAATTATTTTTAGGTTCACTATTCGAAACTGTGATAAAAATTGGGATATGAAACAGACTGTTGGCTTATATGTATATATTTCGAGATCCACATAAAGTTACGTAAAGTTTGGTCCTATCGTAATGTAATAGATTCAGTGTCAACTAAGAGGTATGTTATTACGTCGTACTTGTAACGTATCATACCAAAAGCATTTGCCTATATGGCTACATCTATGTGTAAAGAAAACCCCAAATAGTTACAGTTTAAACGCCGAAAGCCGGCAAGGCCGTAGAAACCAAGTAATATTAAAATATATGATAAATATCCCATTAAGCGAAAATGTTTGTTTTTCTTCATTCCTCTTAACTTGTCCATTGCGGATTCAAAAGCAGAGTTGTGTAAAAAATAGTAGTGACTTGTAGGAGACAAAAGATATATCTGAAAAGCTTCTTACTCGACTCTGATTATGGATCCACAATGAACAAATAAAGAGGAATACAAATAAAAATAAAACCATCTGCAATGAATGTGATTTTTATCATAGACTTAACAGCGTTCATAAACCATATAAAATGATGTATATGTTAGTATTTAGCATCTTCTAATTCGTTGACATTAAAATGTGGAAGCAAAATCGAACATTTAAGATTTTCTAGTAAAACTAAGTAAAATAATGCGATTTTTTTTACGTTCAAGATGTTTATCCAAACATATCAAAAATCATCAATATAATTTTATCGTGTCCTCTACAGAACCCAAAATTTATAACTTTGAGTCGTGAGAAACTCGTACATCTATAGTAGGAGTACATGCATTGTGACTCTCTAATCGGAGTACGTACTTTTGTGACTCTGGTCTATGTGTCATTGCGAGGTTTCGCTGCAATACTTGTTTTTAAACGTATTAGTCGACCTACTTGTATCACTGTACTAATATAACCGAATTAACGTACCTTTGAAATTTGGCATTAGAGTTACGTGTATCAGGATTCATAAGTAGAAACACTTTTAGCTGATTTATATGCTTTTAATGCTCATTAGTAGGATAACCTGTTTTGTGATTCTTAAGCCACAGTATACATAAATTTGAGACTCATTAGCAGAATCGTGTTTTTGTGATTATTTTCACAAACATGTCTATTGGAGTCATAAGCAAAACTATCTGCCTTTGTAATTTTTAAGCCGAATAATGTATGCACTTTAAATTTCATAGAAAAACAACGTGCCTTTTGCCTCATTAGCAGGACTATATGGTTTTGTTACTTTTTAGCCAAATGATTGAAAACTTTAGAAGCACCGACAGATTTACTAGTCTATGAGACTCTAGTCAAACTACACGCTTATAGAAGTTTTTATATATTTCTGATTTGCAGACAAACTACTTGCTTCTCTGAAGCTGAGTCTATAAGACGCTAAACTACCTCGAAAAACATCTTACAAAGAAAATATTTTCTTGAATATTTTAGGCTAAATATAAAAGTTATATTTGAGTTTTAATAATGAAGGTTTACCAATGAAAAATAAAGGCTTCATAGATAGTTTTATAACGTAGTGCACGAAAACTACCAGAGGTGGAGTTGCTGAAAATCGAAATATTTGATTGTGAAGTTTACAGATACTTACCTCCTCAGTTTTTGTTTTCAATTGAGCATGGCGATTAAAGCGAGTTAAAAAATACTTTTTGCGTGTTTGGTCTTCTGGGTTTGAATAAGTAAATGGAAATTATAAAAACAAGATGTCATAGTTATAGAAGATTATTAAAGAAATGAAGAGACAAAAATGAGTAAATTGACATGGATATTTTTACTTATCTTTAAGTTAAGTATCTTTAGTTAGTATTATGATATTATTTAATATTTATATTTAATTTTTACTTATCTTTAAATGATAGTTAGTATTATAATATTATTTAATTTTTACTTATCTTTAAATGATAGTTAGTATTATAATATTATTTATATTTAATTTTTACTCGTTTTATACTTCTTGAGATGTAGCTTTATGGTGAGTTTGACAACGGGTGAAATTTTCATTAAAGCAAGACGAACGTTTTTTTAAACCACTAAAGAACAAAAACAATTATTTTTTAAAAGTTCGAATTTAACTCGCACATTTTTTATACTCGTTGTTGTGGGGCTTGTACTCTCAGTTAATGGATTAGTTTCAGTTTAAAGAAAACGGGTCATACGTGACCAAAGAATTGAAACAGAAGAATCTACCTGTGTGGTCTGGACATGTTTGGATATATGAGAACTAGTTCATGTGACGCCAAACTAACGTATGTCATATGTCATGAGACTGGTTTAGATCTTGCACGTGCAAATATCACATTCAGCTACAAAATGTTTTAGATTATAGGGGTGTTTTTGTTTTTTATATTTTGAGGAATGCGTGCATAGGATGGTTATAATTATGTGTGTGCGTAAGAAGTTGTCTTGCATCTCTTTCTAATAATTATATGTTTATTGTTAAGTACAAGGCTACACAATGGGCTATGTGTTGTGCTCATCGCGTGTACTGAAACGTTTACCTTTCTAGGCCCTCAGACTTACCGCTGAGCCACCAGGGTGCATTTTGTAACGAAGACACTTATATGTAACTACACATAGCTATTTCCAAAGTTATTTTTAATCAGGAAATCTAAGAAACTTAGGGTCCTAAATATCAGCTTTAAAACAGTTTTCACGCAAACCAAAAGTTTCATATTTGCATGAAAACAATTAAGAACCGCAATTTTTACGAAATATTCCATTCAAGTTTACTCTCTTCCTCCTTACTGAATTTTAATCTTTCTCCATTATCTTACATTAAAACAGACTAACAAAAATGGAAATATAATTTAAATAAAATATTTATATAAACACATTGTATTGACGGAGAAAAATACTACGTTTTTAAACCTCTACAATTATTTTGGGTTTGTTTATTTTGTTGAATTTCACGCAAACTTACTAGGGAGCTATTTGCATTAGTCGTCCCTAATTTAGAGGTGAAAGAATAGTCAACACCGACCACCACCTACTCTTGGGCTACTCTTTACCCACAAAAAGTAAGATTGACCGCCACATTATAACGCTCCCAAGGCTGAGCATGTTCAGTAATTATTTAACAATAAATATCCTAAACGTTTAAAATTTTGATTGATTTTATAAAAGCGCTAACATTCGAAAGGACAAGAATAAGAAATGTGTTAAACTATTGGAATGCAATCTGGTTAGGAAGCTATAAGGTACGTCCATTCATCTCAAAATATATTGGCTTAGTACATATGTTATCTAAAACTTATTTGATAAGACCATACATCACAAATTATCAATTTCATAAAGACACGATTAATTGTAAATAAACCCCAAAGAAGCCATTAAAACATCTCAAATTAAAAACACATGTTGGAGAGTAATGACTTGATTTTCAATGGCGGATTTAGCCTCTATCGCTAGCGTTACTTTTAACATAATCATTTAGATAGTCCATAATTGAGTGAATTAGTAACTAATATTGTATAATATATATATATAATAAAATAAACTCAAACAAATAATGAATAGATAACTACCTCATATTAACACTTCCCGACTTTTTAAACTGCAAACTGGTCAATAATTTATTTATAATTCATATGTCCCAATTCTTCGTTTTCTATGTTCAGAACTGAAAGAAAATATAAACGATCCTGGGATATTTTGTTCCGTAAATTGTTATTCACACTTATTAACACAGAGTATGACCTTTCACACGTAGCATTGCTAATAGGAAGACTTAATAAAGTCTCAGCACAGTTTCTACGTTTGGAAATGTCGAATGCAATCCATTCGATAGTCAATTATGTGTCACTCGGGCAACAAAACATTTTCTTCTTCGTGAAATAAAAAAATGTGATGTTTATTCATTAAATGACTCAAAGATAAATTAGATACATTTTTCAAACATTCTTCTTTGTTATCTGTTGCAAAATCAAAGAATATTTTAAAATGTTTAATAACATCACTATAACTTTAAATTGTTTTGTCAGTTTCGGTAACTAGTCGATCACAACTTACAAATAAAACACTAGAAATGAATCGATATCTTCCTGTTAACAATATTTCATTATTAGTATTTTCATCAAAGAATACTTGATATCTTCCTGTTAACAATACTTCCTTATTAGTATTTTCATCAAAGAATATTTGATATCTTCTTGTTAACAATACTTCATTATTAGTATTTTCATCAAAGAATACTTGATATCTTCCTGTTAACAATACTTCATTATTAGTATTTTCATCAAAGAATACTTGATATCTTCCTGTTAACAATACTTCATTATTAGTATTTTCATCAAAGAATACTTGATATCTTCTTGTTAACAATATTTCATTATTAGTATTTTCATCAAAGAATACTTTCAGTTAAAACCCTTCTACTTTCATCGTAAAATATTTTGTCACCAGTAGTGGATAAATTATTTGCTTCATTTTCAATTAATTCAAAATCATTTCTTAATTAAAAGATGAATTATTTCAATGATTTTAATAGTGTTCTCTCTTCAAAATGTTCAGCTTTACGTCATGTAATGAGAGATATACCGCATTTACTGGTTGTAATATTTTGGACCAGCTAGAAATCATAAGTTTTGTTTCGTAATTGGGGGCGTTATAATGAGACGGTCAATCCCACTATTCGTTGGTAAAAGAGT
>NW_013666282.1:28915-45233 GCF_000517525.1 Limulus polyphemus
ATTAGGGACGGCTAGCGCAGATAGCCCTCGTGTAGCTTTGCGCGAAATTCAAATACAAACAATCTATTCTAGTGTTTGTTTTTGGTGTAAGAGTTTCACAAATATTCAAAAGAGCTTCCTTGATATTGCAAAAATTGTTTTTAAGAGTATAAACATCTGGTCTCGCACACTTTTTTAATGTTGCATTCTTCCCTAGGTAATGCGTAAGAATGTTGCATTTTTGTGTAGAAACAGAAAAAATAAAAATAAGTTTTGCACAAAATAAAAAAAAAAACTGCCGACTATATTTAACGAATGACTAACACAAGGTATAAATAAGGCTGTTCCTGCTGGCCTTTTAATTCTTGCATGAAGTTCTAAATATTTTCCAGTCATATTTGAATAAATTATCGTAGGTTTGCCCTCTACATTTTTTAATATCTGGACTTAATAGTTGTAAGATATTTAGCACAACTTCTTCTAAAGTTTCAGCAGTGTGAGATTTTATAGCAATAAGTCCAACATTTTTTATTTTAATTACCCGTCTTTCCAAATATATCTTATGATAAATGTAAATTGATCAATATGATGGAAAAAATATATTGCACTTTTAACTTCTTTTGTGAATTTAAGCTAAAGCTGATTTGTCATTAATTTTATGAACTCCTCACAAGTTTGATGTGACAAATAACTTGTAATTCCTTCAACCTGATTACTATATCATTCCAAATGATTTGTTAAAAAAACCATCAAATTTGTTAAGATACTCAAGATAACTGAAATAATTATCTTTTTTGTTTGAATTTAAACTTTCGTCGTGGCCTCTAAATCCTAATCCTAATTTAGGCAACAATTTTACAGTAGCTATCACGCGTTTCAAAACAGTACAGCAATATCTTTGTTCACTATCCATTTGTTTTCTCATTTCAGAGTCCATACGACCGAATTAGTTCAACGCCTTGAAAATTTGCACATAGTAGATATGTGGTCTTTAGATATTTCATGTTCAATCAACTTGCTGTGTACGTACTTCCAGTCATAAAAACCTGTAATAAATTTACTTGCAAGGTTTACTTTCTTATTTCGGAATAATTTGCAAACGTAATAATACACACACACTTGCTCGTACTGCTACATACAAGTTATTCATGTTTTTCTTTTTCACCATTCGACTTTAGATTATAGAAATGTGTAGTCTTTTTTCTTTCAGTTTTCGTTCTTTTCATTTTTCTACACCGAATGGTGTACCCTTTTCATTTTTCTGCACCGGACTGATGTACCATTTTCATTTTTCTGCACCAGACTAGTGTATCCTTCTCTTTTTCTGCACCAGTCTGATGTATCCTTTTTTTCTGCACCATTCTGGTGTATCATTTTCTTTTTTCTGCACCGAACTGGTGTACCCTTTCATTTTTCGCTCCGAACTGGTGTACCCTTTTCATTTTTCTGCATCGGACTAGTGTACCTTTTCATTTTTCTGCACCATTCTAGTGTATCCTTTTCTTTTTTCTGCACCGAACTGGTGTACCCTTTTCATTTTTCTTACTGATAATGTGATTGAAAAGAAAGACAATATTTTCACTTTAAAATATCACTAAATATATATAAATTTATAAATTTCCTTCCCTAAGGCGCTTGCAGCAGTTATTCCCACTTGTAGATGATAGTTAACTGAACGTCACTTGTTAGGGCAAAACAGCCACAGGGTAGCAAAATGCAGGTTGCAACTTGTGGTTGCAAGCTGAAATTTGGTGCTCTTCCCTCGCATAACGACGCTGCTCATGTGTGTTGTATGGGCTTACTAATTGTTTGTGCCAAAGAAGAATTTTGCTTTTTTTCATCAATCAAGTGTTTTTGGATGAATTTCACGTATTGCTGTGTGTTTATCAACTCAAGAATCCTTCACTGTAATCATTATTGTTGAACTAGATTTTTTAAAAAGAATCACTTCATACAGGGAAGTAATATGCAAATCAGGATATTGCTAATATTATACACGTTATCAAGTATTTTACATGAGGTTGGAAAGTGTTACTTTTAAGGATGACAATATATGAGAAAAAAAGCCAAAGCAGGAGTGGCACCAGATGCCTCTCTCTTTCTGAGCTGATCTTTTACGAACTGAACTCTGGGAACGAGAGTGACCAGATGAATGAGAGGAGAGTATTTTTATTAATAGATGCTCATTGTGATGTAGAATTCTCTCAAGAATAAGTAATTATTTACAATTATAGAGAAGTAGGTAACTGTCTCGGCTAAGAAGACGCAAATTGAACTCATTGTTTCATGTCGCTAGCGATATGATTAGTAAATATGGCAAAATTTTCAAGAGGTAAAGTAAGATTCCCCTGGCCGTGGTCACTAGCTGCTCGCATGCAAAGCGCTCAGACCAGCCTTCGCCACTGCACTTGGCGAGCACACGTTTTGAAGTTGCTTCCCTTAGTGATAAATAATGTCGAAATACAGGTTATTTTGAAAGTAATTTTAAATCACATTTTACATTTTGACATTCAAATTTGTAAGAGTATACACACTGAATTTTCATTTTCACATTCACACTACAAAAAAAAGAGAATACTTGCACTAATTTTTTTTTATTGGTAGAAAAAGATTGGTGGTACTCACATTTTTGAAATTTTCTGGAAAACCTTACATGACTTTAGAATCAAAAATGTGACGTGAAAACTGGAAAATAGAAATTTACTGACCTATTTTAAAGATGCATAATATTCAGGATAAAGTAAAACATTTGCTATTTTAAATTCTGGAGAAGTGTAACAAGCATGCATGTTTCATGCATAATGAGCAAATTATGTAAATAATCAAAGGACCTACTAAAGATAATTACATATTATTACATATGTATTTACATAAGAGAGCAGAAACTGCCAAATGCTTTTTCTAAATAAATTCTATCCTAAGGATATAAGCTAGAGTGGTTGGCAATTTGGTGTTTGATTTTGATAGTTTATACAGACTGGATTGTTAGCACAGGGTTGATATAGGGCCGCTAAGCCTTTTTTGTGATGTTTGCCATGTTTTATTGCACTCATATATCAACGTATTACATTTTCTTGTGGACCAGTGTGTTTTGCACCAGAACCTAGAATTTTTAAGGCTGCATTTAAGGATATAACAACAAAATAAATCAAGCTGGATTTGTATTTAATTAAGTTACACAACAGCTAAGAATCGTACTGTACCTAGATATCAACGTATTACATTTTCTTGTGAACCAGCGTGTTTTGCACCAGAACCTGGAATTTTTAAGGCTGCATTTAAGAATATAACAACAAAATAAATCAAGCTGGATTTGTATTTAATTAAGTTACACAACAGCTAAGAATCGTACTGTACCTAGAGATTTAGTAATTTACATGCACACTGTTTATCAATTAACTTTATAGCAATATATTGGCAAATAATATCTTGATACGCAAATGTTCAGTGATGATGCATGTAGCAAATTGTAAATATAAATAACTGCAATTTTTTAAATATTAATTCATTAATAAATGAATAAGCACGAACTTACTTACTCATGGAAATCATTAGATTTGATCATGGTTACTACCACTTTCAATTTCCATAGTGTCAAAGGCAAAAAAATGTAAAATAGGTTCTCTGCTTTTACTCTTAGACGTGATCTATCTTTAGTACCAAGTTCTGCCCGCTAAGTAAATCAAAAAAGGCTACAGTAGTTTTGTTTCTTCTTTTCCTTTTTAATTTTGATTACTAAACTACCGTTGATATCCAAGAACATCGTTTCAATAGCTTATAGTTAAAGCTGATGAATTTTTCGGATAATCAGGAATATTGGTACTAAGTTTATAGTAAAGGCAGATACATTTTACTGATGTCCAGTAGAATTAGTTCAATTAGTTTTCGTTAAGGGTGGTAAATTTTCTGGATAACCAAATACAGTGGTTCAATAGCTTATAGTTAAGGCTGATGAATTTTTCGGATAATCAGGAATATTGGTACTAAGTTTATAGTAAAGGCAGATATATTTTACTGATGTCCAGTAGCATTAGTTCAATTAGTTATCGTTAAGGGTGTTAAATTTTCTGGATAACTAAATACAGTGGTTCAATAGCTTATAGTTAAGGCTGATGAATTTTTCGGATAATCAGGAATATTGATACTAAGTTTATAGTAAAGGCAGATACATTTTACTGATGTCCAGTAGCATTAGTTCAATTAGTTATCGTTAAGGGTGGTAAATTTTCTGGATAACCAAATACAGTGGTTCAATAGCTTATAGTTAAGGCTGATGAATTTTTCGGATAATCAGGAAAATTGGTACTAAGTTTATAGTAAAGGCAGATAACTTTTACTGATGTCCAGTAGCATTAGTTCAATTAGTTATCGTTAAGAGTGGTATATTTTCTGGATAACCAAATACAGTGGTTCAGTAGCTTATTGTTAAAATGGGACATTTTCGGAAAACCAGTAGGATTGGTGCTAAATTTATATAAAGGTTTGGAACTTTGAATGATGACCTGAAGCATTGGTTCAATGCTTATAAAATGCTTTATGTTCATGGGAGCTGGTTAATTTGTTTCTTGCAACAATGAATACTTGTTTTCAGTTGTTTAAGGGGTGAGTTGAAAAATTTCTAGTTACGTTGGACAAATTCTAGATGAGATTGAACATTTTATGGATGTGTAAAATCACCAGGCAGCAGATTACTTAATCTTGAAAAGTGTTCAAGTCTTAGGTTCAGTCGCTCATGTTTAATCTATATTATAAAAAGATACCATAAATAGTTTTTCATTAAAATAACCTTCATTTCAAGCATTTATGTACTAAACTAGAATTTATGAAAGTTAGTGCTTTTATATTTCTAATATTTTTGCTGTTTTTTGTTTTCACGAACCAGTAATTATAAGGCTTATTTTTTATTGTTAAAGTTCTCTTAACCTCTAATAATTAAGTATTCTTTAAAAGACATTTACCGTACATTAATTAATTCAGTAAAAAATATGCTAATTCGATACCATTTAGATAGCAAAGTCTAAAACTACTTTGTAACGAAAGAGGAAATGGAAACATATGTAAGGTTTGATGGTGGAAGTGATTATCTATTTCTTACAAAGATTGACCGATAAAGAAAAGAATGAAGTAAATATTAGTAAAGGTTTGATAACAGAAGCTGGGCTTATAAATAAAGAAGATAACTTTGCCTGATGGATTAAGAGTATTATGTATTATAATTTCAAATTGTCTGAAACCGAGTTAAATGATACTTTAAATTCGGTAGTTAAATTGTACTTTGGATTTAGCAGTTAAGTATAATCCGATATATGGTCAGTTTATGATAATTGCCAACAAGATGGATACACACAGTTTTCTTTTTTTAACACAAATACGTTTTAATATACACATAAAAATACAATTTACAATAACATTTATTACAAATAGTTATTACAAACAATGATTTATAAACAAAAGTTTCACAAACTTACAAACAATATAGTCTTCTTTCTAGTCTGCACTTCCTTGATATCTTATCGAGGGAACATGATGAGCGAGTTAATTACAAGTTGATGTAGGTACGATTCGCTTAACATGGAGCTAGCTAGCTTTGTTGTCCGTTATTTACCGGCCACACACGCCGATATTTTTCCACCGATGACGTTAGGTAATATTTTCGTGAAAATACTAATGTCCGATGAGAATCCACTGAAGTTAAACGATTTGTAATGTTCGAACTTTGTAAAGGTTCCTGGACAAATATCTGAAGTTTTCCGATTGGTAAGCGTTATAACAATCACAGTTATAGCTTTCGGAGTTTATAGCACACTGATTATAGCGAACTAATAATAGATACTCTCTTTTTTTGGCGTGTAGCGTTGGTTATAGTCGTGTGAAGGCGTTCTAGAAAATTCAATTTTAAGTAACAATGCTGACTCAAACACAAGCATTTACGTATATACATATATTGTTGATTCTTACTCTCGAGAATCTTCTACAATTTTGGAGAATAAGCGGGAGTTTCGCAATACATATTTAACTGTATAAGCTATATATATGTATTTAAATAGAAATTTAATCTAAACAATCTAAATAAAGATATAATAACAAATTCTTTACAAAAGTCAAAGGGTAGCTTTACATAATGTTTATATAATGATATGATAGTGAAAGGTTAATTTCATCAACAGCTTCAAAATCAAAAAGAAAGGCAATTTAACATAGTGTGGTAAGGGAGTTGTATTTTTACGTTATGATGTACTAATGGGGAAACAATATTACGTTATGTTTTGAAAGTGAAGGAGTAACTGTTTGATAGTGACAGGTATGTTTACTTGATGATATGATATTGGAGGGGTAACATTGCGTTCTGTCTTTTAGGTGAAAAATAACTGTACGTAACGGATTGCTAGTGGAGGAGTAACATTACGTTGTGTGTTTAATGATATAAGAGTGGAGGGGTAACCTTAACCTTTGGTTTGAATTGTAACTTTAGGGTTTGCTAGTGGAGAAGTATCATTACGTATGGCTTAAAAATGAAGGAGTAACTGTATGTAAGGATTCGATAGTGGAGTGGTATATTTACTTAAAGATATATTAGTGGAGGAGCGACATTGTGGTATAGTTTCACAGTGAAGTAGCTGTGTTTTTGTTAATGGTTTGATAGTTGGGGGGGGGTAATATTACGTTTTGGTTTGACAGTGAAAAGGTAGCTCTATGTAATGGTCTGATAGTGAAGAGATAAGTTTACTTATTGATTTTATAGTGGAGAGGTGACATTACGTAATGGTCGAAAATGAAGAAATAACAGTATGCAAGGGTTTGATGGTGGAAGGATATGTTTACTCAATCACATTACAGTGGAGGGGTGACATTACGTCATAGTTTGATAGCAAAGGAGTAACTTTATGAAGGGCTTGATAGTGGAGGGGTAACATTACATTATTGTTTGATATTGGAGGATAAACTTAACATAGTGATTTGCTTAACTAGGTCATATCCAGCCATATATTTTTGAAAGTACTTCTACTTAAAAGTGTTTAAGTTTGTTCGAAACTCAAATTTTTAACACATGTCGTACAGACAAGTTGGGTAATATTTTGTACTATGGTATGTCTGTTTGTAATTAAGCACAAAGCTACACAATGGGCTATCTGTGCTCTGTCCACCATGGGTATCGAAACCCGGATTTAAGCGTTGTAAGTCCTCAGACATGCCGCTGTGACACTGGGGGGGGGGGCTTGTACTAGGGTAGGATCACTAAAAATCGAACTTAGAGTTCGAATGCAGAAATGATACTAAACGAAAGTATTAATGATAAGAATTTCAGAGCCTTTTTTTGAACAAAATATTAATTATAGATGAAGATATGGGTACATAAGTATCGATGTAACAACAAATATTAGCTGTATATTATGAATGTTACATAACTAGCACTGCAATTGTAAACAGCCTTATTTGGAATATGCATACAATATACTGTATTGAGCTAAAACATCAGGTGATCTGTTGGGTTTTGATATCGATTTTACAGACATTTTATGGTGAAGCACATAGTGTAGTCAATAACACCCTTCACTGGATAGAATGAATCAGAAGTTCTTATTGTATTTCAATTATATTTTTCTTTAACATGCTATTGGATGGGAGTTATTTCGTTTTTCTGCTACATTTTACAATTTGTTTTCCTATATTAAGTTTGGTTAGTTTGTTTGAAATTTCGCGCAAAGTTACACGAGGGCTATTTGCATTAGCCGTCCATAATTTAGCAGTGAAAGACTAGAAGGAAGGCAGTTAGTCATCACCACCCACCGCCAACTGTTGGGCTACACTTTTACAAACAAATAGTGGGATTGACTGTTACATTATAACGCTCCCACGGCTGAAAGGGCGAGCATGTTTGGTGAGACGGGGATTCGGATCCGCGATTTTCAGATTGTGAGTCAAGCGCTCTAACCATCTGGCCATACAGGACCACCTATATTAAGTAGTAATTGGTCTGCATCAATGGGTGGGATAAATGAGCATGTGTTCTTTAGTATTGAAATAGTGAAGGTTATTATATGACTTGCTTTATCAATAGAATTAAAGTATTCACTTTTACATGAATTTTGACTTGGTAGATTTCTTTTCAAAGAAGCATCTCTTCCGAAAGCATTCTTGATATCAAATACAATTTTGTATTCTTTCATGACGTATTCACTTTCTTTGTCATCATCATCATTATCTTCAACTAATGCCAAAACGTCATTATCAATAAGATCTATATCGTACTTTTCATCATGTACAACTTTATCATTGATATTTACAATATTCTCATTGTGATTTGGCCGTGGTCGTTTTCTTCTACCGTTTGTTGCATTATTAATATTTGCTAATACATTTTTTGGCTGCTTTCCAACATATCTCCGACTTAATTTAGTACAAACTTGTAATCCACAAATTTACAACCACAATGAGAACATGATAAACATTTTGGCCTTTTACATTTGCAAGATAAAGGTTCCATTTTGAACTAGAATTGCAATTTTTTTTTTTACTTGAAGAAGTCGTCCACAATTTCGATCCATCAATTTGGAGTAGCCAGTGGTCCACTGAAGTTAAAAATAGGCTACATCGTTGTTTTTTTATCCAGGAGCCCCCCAGTGGCACAGCGGTATGTCTGCGGACTTACAAAGCTAGAAATCGGGTTTCGATACCCGTGGTGGGCGGAGCACAGATAGCCCTTGTGTAGCTTTGTGCATAATTAAAAAACAAACAAACAATTATCCAGGATGTTGCTCAAATAAAGGAAACCGAAAAAATAACCATTTCCGCAATGGGTCATTTCTTTGTTGTTGTTTTTTCTTCTGACTAGCATTAGCTGACCCAATTTACAGATATGGGCTGTGTTAATATTCATTTCAAACTTTTTATATCGGTTTATTTCTGCTAGTCTTTGAGTGAGATGAAGGTTATATATTTCATATTTTAGTACAATTTGGTCATAGGAAAAGGAGTATAATCCTACCCCCCCCCCCCCGTGGAGGATTTGCGGTAGCTTAAATATTCCTATTTTAATTTGTTTTGTTATATAGAATAATATTAACGCCTGTCAGCTATACAAACGTACCAAAACAGGATCTTATATTCATAGCTAGTTAATACTCCTGGCGCCAGCCTTGGGTGAACGTGATGACCTTCAGTTTCACTTCATTACAAATGGGAAATAAGGTTTTCGGACCTCTTATTTTATTCTCCAAGTTTACACCCACGATAATCTATATTAAGAGTTTCAATGCATTATGAATACAAATATCTTATTATATAGAAACCCCTTTACGGGATATATGGCTTTTTACTTCGTAATTCTTGTGAATTTTGCGAATCATTTTTTTTTTATTTTTAATCTATTTTGCATACTGAAAATTAAAACAGTACTTCGCTTCTCATTTCTTATTTTGAAAATGACGCTGGGAAGCAGTTGTATAATTGTAAATTAAATATATTTATGAAGTTTAGATATTAAAGGTTATGTACAATTAATATCGATTTTTCCGCCTAACGTCTATTTTTCTAATCGCAGTAGGAACTCGGATATAAACAAATAATATACTTCATTTCACATGTTTAGTCTAACGTTTGAAATGTATAAAAGGATACGTTTTATTGAAACAATATGTTTAACAATGCAAGCATTGTAACATTGTAGAACGTCCCTTGAATATCAATAAAAGGAACGCCCTTTAAAATAGTAAGATCATTTTTATATTTTACAGCATTTGTTTTACACCCTCTCTCTCTGTATACACGAATAAATATGTACGCACACACACATATTAATGTATGGTAAGAAATGTTTGTTTGTTTGTTTTGAATTTCTCACAAAGCTACACGAGGGCTGTCTGTGCTATCTGTTGCACGAATTATGAAAATGTGGCGGAAACAGGTGTTTTCTTTGAATGTCTTACTCAAATAGGTCTATACTGTACGAAAAATATGCTTTTGTGAAATATATTTTGGTAAGTTATAAATGGGTACGTTACCTACAGGTAACATTTGTTCAGTTGAAAAACCAACAAAAATAATTCTGTAACCTGAAAGTAAGAGCCTTCAATTACGGAATCGAAGCATTTGTATGTGTATTAAGTAATAAAGATAGGCTACCTGTACGTTATATTGTGCAATAGAGTGTAAAGTACTTACGGTAAGATTGTGACGATCGGTCATCAATCGTTACATGTTTAGTTTATACGATTAATGAAGTCCAATTGTTTATTAGAAGCTATGACACAATATGTTCGCGGTTAGTACACACAAAATCATCTAAACACCCAATGGATATCAAAAACACCATTTAGAATATTTCTCGTGAATACGGACTTCAATACTTTGGAGGAACAAAAAAACCAACGAAAGCTAGAATTCAGTAGCATAATAGACATTCAAGACTAATCTGGTTCATCACGCAAGTGTAGAATATCAAATACGAAATGGAATAGACTAATCTGGTTCATCACGCAGGTGTAGAATATCAAATAATGAAATGGAATAGACTAATCTGGTTCATCACGCAGGTGTAGAATATCAAATAATGAAATGGAATAGACTAATCTGGTTCATCACGCAGGTGTAGAATATCAAATAACGAAATGGAATAGACTAATCTGGTTCATCACGCAGGTGTAGAATATCATATAATGAAATGGAATAGACTAATCTGGTTCATCACGCAGGTGTAGAATATCAAATAATGAAATGGAATAGACTAATCTGGTTCATCACGCAGGTGTAGAATATCAAATAATGAAATGGAATAATATTAAAACAATGGGATATGAACCACACATGAGAAAAATAAATATGAACGAAAAATTATATCACCTAACTGATAATATCCTCAGTCAAACTAACATAGAAGTTAGCGAACCTGGATAACCCTCGTGAAATAATTCATATATGTTAGTCGATTAACGTCCTAATGTGGTGACCTCAGACGAGAGGATAGCACACTAGTTTCTTTAGCAGCTAAAACCTAGAAAAACAAACTAGTTAGTATTTAGTGTCTAACATAAATAACTAGACTTCGGTGATCATATAGGTTACTAACTATGACTGTATTAAATAAAGTATCTGATATTATAAACATGTTTATTCTTGTTTTCAAAGGCGTGCACTGAGTTTGAAAGAAACTAATCTTATGGGATCAACTTGTTTGAATTCCACCTGATAGAGTTGATAAAGAAAGGGACATAACTTCATCAGTGTCTACTTTTCAACTGATATGATACTGAAACTAGATATACTACAATCTTCTTGTGTTCTCCTCTATCCATCTTTCGTAACCAGCCATCGTTAATCTTCCCATCCCAATTCCTTCGCGATTTTGTAGTATTTCTGTAAGAAAAAAAAAGGAGAAACTGATTTCATTAAAGTTGATAATCTTATAATAATTTAATTCTGCTTTTGATCATGTTATTGGCAAAGTTTATAATATTTATTCATTGAATATTGCTTCTAATTCCATTATTATCAAGGATTTAATATTGTAATAAATTAACACTACTTATAACCTTTTCCTTGTTTATAATATTGTAGTGAGTTAATAATATTTCTGATTTTCTTTTTTTCCCCACATTTTATAACATCATAATACTTTGATATCACTTCTGACTCTATTCCTCCTAAACTTTATATCATTTCAACGATTTAATACTATTTCTTATTCTATTATTATCAACGTGTATAATATTGTAATGATTTAAAACTATTTATAATCCAATTATTGTCAAACTTTATAATATTGGAACAATTTAATAGTATTTATAATCCTTTTATTGCCAAAGGTTACTATATTGTAATGATTGAGTGCTACTTCTGATCATATTCTTGCCCAAGTATATTATATTGTAATGATTTAATACTATTTCTGATCATATTCTTGCCCAAATATATTATATTGTAATGATTTAATACTATTTCTGATCATATTCTTGCCCAAGTATATTATATTGTAATCATTTAATACTATTTCTGATCATATTCTTGCCCAAGTATATTATATTGTAATGGTTTACTACTATTTCTGATCATATTCTTGCCCAAGTATATTATATTGTAATGATTTAATACTATTTCTGGTCATATTCTTGCCAAAGCTTATACAGCGTAATGACTTAATATCGTTTATTAGTAGCTCGTGATTCAACTTTATCAGTGACATAAATCTTCTTATTCTCTGCAAAGAGCTTAATAACTAAACTACAGTAACTTCCATGTTTTATTTTCTAGTAACATAGTTTTTTAAATTGTATCTGTATTTGCTATTTTTTTTAAATACTCTAATAGGTCTTCCTGTATTCACTACTTATATTGATACTTTCAGTTTGTATTCAAACTTTGCTATGAAATCTAGTGTATAACAAAAATATTCTTTAAGATATTCAATAAGTTAGCTCAGGCGTGGGAATATTCACAAGTTGTTCGCTAATCTTTCAACTTATAAGAACGATACTCCTTTATTTAGCTAGTTTTTCGTGCAAACTTCGAATCTCCTAGTAGCCAGCAAGTTAAATATACAAAGACCTGAATTATGAGAGGCTCCACTAGCAACTATATAAGGTTTATACTTAACAGTGTTGTCACCGGAAATATGGTCATTACAAATTGCCGGTGCGATGTTTTCTTTATGTTAACGATGTGTAAAACGTGTTTTAGAAATATATTTCCAAGATAATTAAAATACATTACATGTGGACATTTACTGCTAACGAAACAAGAAATTTTATCTCAACTTAAATATAGGACTGTTTAATTATAGCATAATTAGATACTTTACAATGTTGCTACATGTACTTGTCCGTTAGTGGCAGCATAAATAAGCTTAATATTACGTGTAAACTTTCCGTTAAAACCAGGTGGAAGTTAATTATAGGACAAATGTTTCAAACTGTTACGCGTTACAATAAATAAAAAGAATCCTGCAAAAAAATCCAAATACTGAAAACAAATAACAATGGCGTAGTTTTCTTTCTCTTAATTGTGCTGTAAAAACAGTCCCCCAGTGGCACAGCGGTGTGTCTGCGGACTTATAACGCTAGAGACCGGGTTCGATACCCGTGGTAGGCAGACCACAGAGAGCCCAATGTGTAGCTTTGTGCTTAACTACAAACAAATTGTAAAAATATACTTTGGATATAAGTTGTTCTTACGTAATAAAATGTTTAGTTTGTCAGTAGTCGGTTAGAATATTGAATATATTTAAAAATATGAAACAGCTCCATCTCTACTTCATATATTTATTGGGGTTTACTGAAAAATATTCCACACGAATTTTCACAGAAATCAGTGTGAATCCGCACAAAATGTGTTTACATATGACTTGTTTTGTAATCAGATAACTGGCAGATCTACAAAGCTTTTAAGTTTCTTTGTTATGGATTTCGCGCAAAGCTACACGTGTGCTATCTGCGCTAGCCGTCCCTAATTTAGCAATGTAAGACTAGAGGGAAGGCAACTAGTCATGACCACACACCGCCAACTCTTAGGCTACTATTTTACCAACGAATAGTGGGATTGACCGTCACATTATAATGCCCCAACGGCTGAATGGGCGAGCATGTTTGCGACTCCAGCTTTTATTACAACTTTAAGTATAATAACAAATAATAGTATTCTGACAGCTCCGCTCGTAGATGAATCAGTTGATTTGGAAGTTATAAACTAAACTTCATACAGTTGCTTTACATTTAATCGGGTTAATACCGTGGTGCAGTTTAGTGTCCACTTGACTAATAAAAAAAGAATGATAAAGTGGGTCAACCGGTCATTATTGTTCGAGGTCCTTAGAAAAGTATTACCTAAAGTGTGGGTCGAAGAAAGGTTGCGAATATAATAGTAATGGTAGTCTGTAGTATGTAAACATATTTCCTCACTCACACAGCGTTAAACTATTTGGGACGCGATACCTTAGTTGGTTAATAACGCATCAGCCAAGGAAACGGAGTCGCGGGTTTGGAACCTCCCGCTGCTTAGTTTTGAATGCATAAGAAAATTGTTACACAGCCATAAGTAATTTGAGAACTCAAATTTAGAGAAATCTGAACTTTTATCGACCTAGCTAAGTCGATGATACATACTGTTATTCAACTGAACGTAAGTTGGCTTTGGAGATGTAGAAAATAAGTTAGTGTACATTTTATACGTATATATATATATATATATATATATTCAAATCTATATATCATTTTATTCCGAAAGGAAACAACAACAACAACTATGACGCAATTAATATTACTCTCAGATTTTTTATTGAAATTTCATTTAGATAGGCTGAGTTGTAATATTACCACGACAAGTAAGAATTGAAGTCTGGAGCAGTATTAGCTCATTTTCGCTTAGAAAGAAAAGGTCACTTTTCATCTTTCATCAGGTCTTTGACCTCCGTGGTCAGTGTTAACATTGACCATAACCTTCACATATATTCAAGCTATTCCTGAACTTCTCTTGTGAACGTATTTAATGTAAAAGCTATATGATTGCCCTGTTGAAACTCTATCCACTAAAGGTGTTGCTGTAAGGTGATTAAGTGAAGGAGCTGCTGGTTGGTAGAATTTTTATAAAAAAATATTTTTCTAGTCCCCTCTTCAACTGAAGTAAAGCTTAAACTCGAAGATGGAGCAGGTCTGTCATTATAAGGCAACTGTAGTTGTTTGTGTTTTTGATAGTACGAATAGGCAGTAAGTATCATTGTTGTGATAACTGTAGTTATAACAAAATAAAACCGAATTTAAGATTCACAAGGTTTTAGGTTTTAAAGCATTATATAAATATATATATATATATATATAATTTAGATTAAACATGTAAATTGGAACAGTTGTGAAGAATTAAAGTTAGGTGTTTTTCCAAACGGAAATTTAATTATACATAGCTATGTTTCGTTATTAAGTTACAAAACATAAATTTCTGAAGTCTGGGTGTCATCAATGGCCTGACATAGCTCACAACACTACAAAACAATAAAACGGAATGGAAATTTGATGTCCACAGCTTAAGATAATTTTGAGCATGTTATTGGACAAAAAAAGCACGAAATATTGTTGTAACTGTCAAGGTGATGGCAATATGTTTCATAGTTGGAATGGTAAATAAGGTACGAAATTCAGAAGGGCTTTCTACAACCCTATGTGTCACAGAAGCAGTTAATCTTTTTCCTCTGCGAATGAAACAGTGATATATAATTTGTCATCTGGCCTTTGATTTTGGAAGCACTTCCTGCAAAGTATGGCCCTGAATTAATGTCATGGTGTAAAAGGATAACTCTATGTAAAAATTGCATTTGTAATGATGGGGGGGGGGGCTGTTGAATAACATTAAGGGGACTGTAAAGAACAGCAATTACAATTTCCATTACAAAATATTTAACAATCAAAAATGCACACCTTTGGTGAAATGGTCAATGGTACAGAGGATTCTCTAGCTTACTTTAACAATCAAAAATGCATACCTTTGGTGAAATGGTCAATGGTACAGAGGATTCCCTAGCTTACTTTAACAATCAAAAATGCATACCTTTGGTGAAATGGTCAATGGTACAGAAGATTCCCTAGCTTACTGATGGCAAGAATAATAATGTCTTTAATCAGAAAACGTTCGCTATTATCAAATATAAAATACCTAAGGAATGGCTACAAAAAAGGGTGATTTATTTGTTGTTGACCAAAGTTTTTTGTGACAGCATAGATTTATCGCAGAATATGGGTTTCATAACTGAAATAATACCAAATTACCTAAAACAGGGGCACAAACAGCATTTATATGAAATAAACCCATACCAGTCAGATGACTTTTTGGGTCGGTGAACGAGAGAAATTAAAATGGAGTCACAGACAAAGTTGTATCTAATCCGCAAGTTCCCTTGTTTGAAGATTGCGTTAAGGATTGTTTTTAAATTGTACAATATGTCCTGGTCAACATTGAATATAACAAAATGCGCATAAAATGCCATCATTTTTATCCCGATCAATTAGGTTACAGGACAGGTTAGCTCTGTGGCTTCGTAAGACTTCCGCCTCGCTTCCCCTTATTCTTTTATAAGACTACCTTCGCGATTCAACTGTTGTTGGCATTTAATGGCTCAAATAGACAAAGACTTATGCTCAGGAACATATATCGGGCATTACAGCTCCGTAATATCACATCTCAAACATGATAATAATGAGTTATGGATCAAATTGAATTGTTTGTTTGTTTGTTTTGAATTTCGCGCAAAGCTACACGAGGGCTATCTGCGCTAGCCGTCCCTAATTTAGCAGTGTAAGGCTAGAGGGAAGGCAGTTAATCATCCCCACCCATTTCCAACGAATAATGCGATTGACCGTCA
>NW_013666282.1:45383-47381 GCF_000517525.1 Limulus polyphemus
TAGAGGGAAGGCAGTTAATCATCCCCACCCATTTCCAACGAATAATGCGATTGACCGTCACATTATAACGCCCCGACAGCTGAAAGGGCGAGCATGTTTGGTGGGACGTGGATTCGAACCCGCGACCCGCAGATTGCCAACCCAGCGCCCTAACCACATGGCCATGCCGGGCCCAAACTGTAATGACAGCATATGGCTACAGTTCTTTTATGACTCAGTTCAAGTTTGTTATTCAATATGAGAATGGCATTATCAATACCACCGAAAAGGAAAGTGTGTTGTTATTCCCATGTTGCGTCATATTTTATGGCATTTATGTGTAAAAGAGGAAAGGACAGTGTGTTGATGCGCTCATGTTGTAACATGTTATATTGTAGCTATGTGTTTGAGAAGAAAGAATAATGCGTTGCTCTGTTCATATTATATTATGTTTATGGTACCAATGTGTCAAAGAAGGAAAGACAGTGGATTACTATGGTCATATTATTTTACCTATGTGTAAAAGAGGAAAGGACAGTGGGTTGATGGTACCTAAGTGTCCACCGTCATCAGGACACATCTCTGCTCCTTCTAGCACCACACGAGGAGCCTGTACTTGGGGTTGAAGCGCATGACAAAGTAACCAGATAATAATAATAGCGTAGATGCATTGGAGTGCTAAGCTTAAGTTTGTTTCAAATGAAAATGTTTCAATGCAGAGACAACACATAATGACTATTTTGTCTGTCCGTTCTCTCTCGTATGTGTCGCGATAATGAATTATTATGACATAAATCCCTTCACTTATCACGTATTATCGGATAATAACTATTGTATAAATAATTAACACAAAAATACATTGATTAACATACATGTCCATACGTATCTGTGGTCACAATTTTGATAATTGGGATGTTGAATGGATATCATATGTAATAAGCAATATATTATACATATTTCAATGTTTGAGGAAATTTGGATTTGACCATTTTAAGTCCCAACTTATATTTCATATTTTTTAATTCATGAGATATAAATAGCATGGTCAGAGACCCCGCGGTTCAGGCATAGCTATTCCTAATTTAGAACTGCCACCAGAAGGAGCAGAACAAGTCGGCAGCATCCACCGCCTATGCGACTCCTCTTATCTGAATAACACATTATTATAGTTATAACGTCCCCACAGTTGAAAATACGAAGCGTGTTCAACGACATTTCACAGCTCGAAACTACAGTACAGTACACTAACTAATATGCCACGCGCGGTCCCGTCTTTACTTCCACGCGCTTTCAGTCGAAAATAGGATTAAGTTTATGATTTTAAGGTTCAGAAACGTTGCTTGTGATACAAATCATGTCGCAAAGCGTCGACATTTTGGATAAGGTCCGTTACCATAGTAACTTAGATTATCATGAAATATGCAGTTGGTTCTTTGAATATTTTTTTTGTAACTCATTGCGTCAATGTATCTATCATACGCCTGACTACTTTGATGGTGATACGACTACTTTCTCTGTATTTTTTTATATATCTAAGGTTTTAATGTTATTTAACTGAACATGGACTTTTTGTATGTATTTTAGTAGTTGTGATTTCAAAGAGAAAGAATTTGGAGTTTCACAAATTTATGTAAAAAACGGTTGTAGATAAGGTCTTTATTAGGAATTAATATGAATTAGTTTAAATTATTTTTTAACGATTATGATAGTTTACTGTCTCATAATTACAGATCCAATGTTCTTAATAGCATTTCATAAGCAGGTTTTTATCTTGTACGTTGTGAAGTTAATTAAAATTATACATAAAGTAAACGAGAAATTAAAACTATGTATGGTTTAGTTTCACGAGCAGTGTACCTTACATTTGAAAATATTATTTACTTTTGTATATTTATACATACTAGCAGAGACCCGCAAAACATTTCCGGTCATATTAGTATCTTTATCGTAACAATAGTTCTTTGAATATAACATTTCTAGCACAATACAAACGAATTGTAATCGTAGACAACGAAATGT
>NW_013666282.1:48313-64113 GCF_000517525.1 Limulus polyphemus
GTACAGAATGGTTAGTAAAGTATATTTACATTCTCCTTTTGTTGTTACTTCTTGTTTCATACAGCAATTGTAGCGACTTCAACACTGAGCTTTGCAACTCTCTGCCGCAGGCAGCTCCTGTTCGTCGTCGAGTGAATAATGCGCATGCGCGGTTTTTCTTGGGGAAACATTCTAACTAAGCATGCTTATGCAACAGGTTTTCGGTCAGAAAGCGTAACGGTCGTACATACAAACAAGCAGAATAATAATATAGACTTCCCCAAAACAGAACGTTCTCCATCTTTACGATAGTAGAAATGCTAAAGAAATTGAGTATGTTATATTAAAAACAAGCAAAAGTATCCGCCCATAATGACGGGAAAAGTTTAAGTTAATATATCAACTTAGATTATTTCATGGACTTTAAAAAGGTTAATTTGTTGCACTTTCGGTTTCACTCAGAGCCAAAAGCTTTTTTATTGAGAAATAAAATTTGGCATCAACATTATTCATGCCTGTTTTCCCATCATTTCAAAAGTGAATGTGGAGCTTTATCTTTGTGCGCAGCTTTTCAGACTGGAGACAGACGAACACTCGAACAGACACCATGGTTCTCAATATATATAAGATATTTTGGAGCTTCACCACGTTGTTGCAGTTCATGTCGCTGTGTCCAGTCATGCTCTATCTGGCAACCGTGCGATTTAACAATCCCTCTTCAATGTAGTTTTAATTCAGAAAGCTCCGTCACAAGTTTTTTATGATCCAAAAACGCCCCTCTTCTTTACACGTTTTCCATAATCCGTCCAGTGTACGAGGATGACGGGTTTACAAGGGTACGTTTTAACAGTCTGATTGCATAAAAATCTATAGGTGTTGCGTTTGGCGACTTGACAGATATATCTTCGTACAAAGTAGCATAAATATCAATTTCATTCTCCAGCTGCTTGAGGTATGTGGAGGTTGAACGAGTATTTCATGAAAGCAACTGGTGTACACCAGACTTGTGTCACTTTTACATATGGAAATCCTTTTTGATTATGCTGCGTACTGTTACTTGAATAAAGTCTGTAAACGGCTTTTGCCTCAGGTTTTTGAGTTCGTGGATCCGTACGTTGCTTGCCACAGTTGGAGTACGACTTTTTGCAGGTCTCTTTATGTATGGTCCTAATTTACCAGGCTGATCCATGATCCTTTGTTTTTAATGCTGTTAAGTACAAGGAATATCCCCGTCTTGAAATTCTAAATCCCCATTTTGAACACATCTTTATGATCTGAGTGTATGAATATCTTGCGTCAGCGAGGGTTGTTACATATCCTTCACCAAATCGATTAGTTTTCGGTGGCATCACATGACCTGCGCAATAATAAACAATGTAAAACTGTAGTTCTGATACATGCTCTTCCACTACTTTGGTTGTTACTTAACATGATGAACTGTATTTTCAAATCGTTTAATACAACATACTCAATTTTCTGTATAAAATATACACGAGTAGGTTCAGTTTCTGCTTAGAATTATATGGTTAAGTGTTTATATTTGAAATACTTTGAATTACACCTTTTAACTGAACTTGTTCCGAACTCAAGCATGTTATTACTAACTGTTTTGTACCATTACAATGATTAAACTTATCCTAATTTGCCTTCAAAGCAAATGTTGCGTATTACACCTCCAGAAAAAAAAAAACATTATTGTATAATAATAGTAGTAGAAAAATTATAGTTGTCGTAAAAAAATTAATTAATACAAAAAGAAAGCTTAAACTTGTAGTTAGGTTCAGAAATGTAATGAGTGTTTAATGACTAATTTCAAGCAAGTTACACAAAGCACACGCTCTAAAGTGGCAAGGCAGTTTTATAATTAGTTTAAAAACAAAATTAAAACGAACGCTATTAAGAACACTAATCGATTATTATTTTAACGAACCCAAAATAAACCTAATGTTTATTTTAAATAGTAGTACTGACGAGGATAGTAATAATTGGTCTGTGAGTCATCATTGTGTTAAAACACACTAGGCTGGTGACTGAAAAAAAATCAACCATGAGTCGTCGTCATATGTGAAGTAAAGTATCACGAAGTTAATAAAACATTATCGCATAAGAATGTAAACTCCAGAAGGAAAGGAAAACATACAGATAATCGTTATCTAGGAAAGTAATCTCTTTCTTCTGTTTGATCAGTACAGCAATTTTAATATAGAAAGTACGTAGATACTAATACGAAAAGTCCAAGGTACTAAGGAATTGCAACTGTCTTTCATATTGGTACGTTATCTTTTGCCATTGTTTCTAAAATGTGTTAAAAGATGGCGCTAGCCCATATCTTTTTCAAAGAAACGTTTTAACAGACTGAAGGTTTTGGCATGCTTTCTTGAATTGTAGTACTAATCTACTTTAGGAATGCGTGTAAGGAAATTGTTTTGCCCCCCCCCCCAAATGAAAAAAGAAAAGAAAGCAGCATAAAGCTCAATAGAAAGTATTCGGGCTACAGATAAGTTTAATGATGACAAAGAAGTGAAACAAATGATAATAATAAAAGAAAAAGTCGGTACAATTACCCTTTTTAATTTTTGCATAACATAGAAAGACTTAACGACAGAACCTAAAACACTAAACGCCTTTTGGCATGCAACTTCCATTTTCTTAGACAGTGAAAAACAATTGTATTCACTTTTATGTTGAACAAAAATACATGTATAATTATACATAACCACAGAAAGAAGAAAAATCCCACAGGGCCTACCAAGAGCTTCAAAGTTCAATAAAAGTTCTATAACATTGTGCAGTGTTATTTTTCAGCTGATCCAGTTTTTATGATATTTTATTACATAGTCTATCAACGAATTATTTAAAAAAAACGTATAATAAGTACTCATACATTTCAAAAAAATGTCTAAACTTTTTAACACGAATTTGTTTATATATATGAAAAAGATTTCTGACATTGCTACACCACAAAATAATTCAAACAAATAGCTTGTTGAATGTTTCCAGTTTCATATAAACTTAACAAGCTAGTCTTAACATCCTTTACAGTGTATGCTTAGAAACATGATTCTTTCCTAGTTTAGTTTATATCTATCTGATTGTTTGGATTTTCAAAGCCGAAGAACACCAAAACACCGCAATAAGTATGTCCTTGTGAAAAGTTTAAAAATCAACAAAACAACAACGTTACTTTTTTCTAAACTCTACAGGATGAGGAACTATAAAGAGTTTTTTTTTCTGTAACTTTTTAGGCGTTGTATTTAACTTCTACAACATATGAAGATGCTTATTTTGTTATTCTTTTTTATGCGCTGGTTGACGTTTTTTTTCCTTTTTTATTATCAATCATCTTGATTACACTTATATCTTTCAATAAAAGCTCTGATGTTATATCATTAATATATTTACAAAGTATAAGTTAAGTTAGTTTAGATATTCGTGATCACATTATCTGTTGTGTCTACACCTCACAACACGAACTACTGAAATGTCAGTTTGTTTGTTTGTTATTAAGCACAAAGCTACACAATGGGCTATCTGTGCTCTGCCCACCACGGGTATCGAAACCCGGATTTTAGCGTTGTAAGTCCGCAGACATACCGCTGTACCACTGGGGGGGGGCCTGAAATGTCAGAAATAATATTTGCATTATTAGAATTACAGCACATATTACAAGTAATTAATAGTTCTATAGAAATGCAACCAGAAAAAAATAGCGACAAATAATTACGTTAAAATTATCCTATCAAAATATGAAATCTATTTTTATATTAGAAACTCATCTATAGTGTTTTTATATGTGTACTATATTATACATTATTTAAAAAATTGGATTTTTCATTAATGAAAACGTGCTTTCTTGTGAAAAGACGTCATTTTTGTGTAAATAGGTGAGGTGTGACCTAGTAAGATGTAGTTGGCTCTGTTTTATTTATCCTTATCCAAAAATAAATGAATGTGTTTCAACATATTACTCTCGCACAACTATGAATTTTCAACTGCCACCCCAGCAGGCTACCCCACGCACTACCCACCTTTTTCGCTCGCGTCCTATTTCCTTCCGAGTAGATTATGGATGACTACGATACAGAAACTGACAAGTGAGGGCGCTGCCATCAAGAAGCAGCCAATCGCCAGATTTTCCAGAAGAGAGACATGGTCCGTAAAAACACCGGTCTGCAGACATCACTGCTACAATCATCTTCTTCGTGATAGTTCGGTTACAGTAATATGTTTCTTCTTTTATCATGACCGATATATAAACTGTATCATGCACGTGTGCGTTTTCTGCGAACAATATTACATTAAATGGTGTAAGTTTTAAGGTTAACGTATAAGTTGAAGTTCTTTGTTTTATTAGTGTCGTCTGTTAGCTATTTGTGGGACATAGACCTGCGCTATTTGCATAATCCAAGGTATTTTGTTTGGTGTTGTTTTAAGACGAAATGAGTTAGTTCATCCCAAACTTTCAAGGAAAAATACGGTTGAGAAAAAATAGTTAGGATCTTAATGTATGGCAACCAACCTTGACAGTTTGGAACCATTTGAAACCGATAGTTTAAGTAACTTAACTGCAGGACTGAAAATGAAGGAGCCTCCAGTAACAACGGCAACTAATGGAGACAGGAATTATCGTCTGGAAGACTTTGAAAAGAAGAAGACAATAGGTTTGAAAATAATCATTTTTTTTTCTTTATTCACTTTCATATTGCAATTCCTGAGTACTTACTCCATTGTAAAATAAGACTTGCCGAAACTTGTATGCGAGCACTAATTCAATAATTAGTTTAATTTGCTAGTGATATCTTGGTTTTTATTTATATGAACAATTTTTGGATGAGTTTACTCAAATTGTACATTATTTACTGTAGAACCAAATGGTGTATTTAAATAACTCACTCGTAGGACATCGTAAACACGATTATGTATGTAAACCATTCACACAGCTTTTCACAAGTTCTGCATAACGTTTTAAGTTAAGATATCTCTTCACAACTTATTCGAGATGTGTCATTGATATGTTCGTTGTGCAGTGATCAGACTTCCATATGAGGTAATTTGGAATTTAATCCATATTTCTTAACACCTTTAAGCTATCGAAAGCTGTTCATTATTTTTTTCTTAAGAGTAACATAATTATTTTCATTGTTTTTACTTGCACATAGCACCATAGCTATAATGATGTTACACATTTTCGTAGTTAACTTATGATGATCAAAGTAGGTAAGGAGTTATTAAACTAAAAATCTAATTTACCACATCAATGCACTATAATAATTTTTAGCACCTGTTATATTATAATACACTTCTATTGTCTGCTGTAGAATTACTGATTTCAGCATTGCAAGATCGTAAACTTATTGCTGTTCCAGCGGGTAACAATACACTTCTATACTGGCTGGCCACTTTAATATGGCCCTCATATATATATTCGAGTTGTAGTTATATCCTGGTTAGTTAGCAAGACAATGGGTAAGAGCAAGGCTTATTTCAACTTTCAAAGAGGGTATGATATTTGGTCTCGGCCTGATAAGAACGTTTTTATCAATTGCCATTACTTTAAATAGCCCGTTCTTTAAAGTGTCTGACTTCAGAGTAACTAAATAATCGATAAGGAATACATCTTCCAATAGGAAACTATAGTTTTCAACAGCTGATGACAAACTGAAAGAAGACAACCGGAGAGGCTGTAAGATAAAATATATTTTTTTGTTGTGTCTCAATTGGCCAATTCCTTTGACATTGGATAGGATTTGATTAGTTCCATTGGCACCATACCAAGAATATTTCAAAACTGTAATATCGTCAGGTTCAAAAATTACGTATTTCAGTTGCTAGTAAGAAAACATGGTTTCATGTGTGTTTAGTAAAATCTATAGAAGCATGCGAGTTGAGTTGCACTGTGCCTTTTATTTTACAATTGACAGAGAAAAACTTGCGAAGTAAACTATATGAAATAATTAACCTTGCTTGTGGAACTCTTGGTGGTGGTGGTGTAAGGGTGTGGGGTACTTCTAGTAGGGCTTGGTTAATTTGACTTTTTAAAAGAATATAACATTATTATCGAATATTCCCACTCCAAAACTTATTCCGATCCTGATAGACAGTAACTCTTTCATAAATGAAATGCAACAATCCATCGCACTCGTATTGTTTGAAATTGGTTTGAGGCGCAATCATACATAATATATATTTAATCTGTAAAATCACCAGACCACATTCCGATTGAGTATCTTTGGGAATGAATCTGACATTTGTCATCGTACATCGCTGCTGACATGCACTTGTACTCCTTGAATAATTAGCTACAATCTAACTTAAATCTTCTAAGCATCTTGTGGAGTTAATTACACACTAAGTGATAGCTATTAATTACCAAGTAGGTAGATATTAAAAAATGTTGCTAATAATTTGTAATAGCTATAACGCAAAAAAAAATAGGACGAAAAAGGTTACGATATTACGCTTTCTAACAACATAAATAAGACTCTGTAAACTGGCTACTAAAACTCGTTGTTTTAATTATGTAAGCAAAAATACGTAGCTACATTCTAATATGTATAAGAAAATGCAGACTTAGATTAACTGTTGGTAAGAGGACATGATCGGAAAGGTTTTTACTGTCGAACATCTTACTTTGAATATTGTTTTGATGACGTTTCGGGAAATTTGCATGTCCTTTCTTCAGGACGGTGAGATATGTTATAACCTTCTGAAGTTCTGACACGTTCCTAGTTGAGGGCTCTTGCGTGATCTATTTTCCTATTGGCTGGGGAAAATATATTCAGTTCAATTAATTTCTAACTAGGGATACTGTAATAAATTGAACATCTTGATCCACATAAGCTAGCAACAAGAAGCGAAAAAGATCTTGGTAGCACGTTAATTAATAAACAATCTATGTATCTGGAAGGTTTTGTCGTTAGACATGCACTGTATTTTGACTGACACGAAACGTTTGTACTTATTCCTCTACTTTCACTACACGATAAATCATGGTTACAAAAAATCTGCTAATATTTTAATTAATTTTGGATACAAAATAAATCCTTCGATAATTTTGCATGTATAATTGGTTAATGTGCCTTCAAGATTTTTAGTCTTTTCAGTTTATTTTTATATGAAACGTAAGGAATACGGATCCAAGTAGAATAAACACCAGCTTACGAATGATGCAAAACAGTTTTTCTTACTTGCGGTACTTATGCTTTGGAGCTTAACTTTTAATGAGCCTGTTTGAATGGCTTTACAGTTGCTAGAATAAGTACACTACGTCGCTAACTTACATATTTGTCAGCAAAAGTACCTTCTTACGTTTTGTCGTCTTTCAAAATTTGTAGTGAATACTGGGGGTGACTTACACATCTTGATGAAAGCTTAGAAGTTTTTTTTTATTTGAACCAATGTTTCGCCGTTGCGAAACTGTATATAGTAAACCTGATAAAGTCGCAAAGGCAAAACGTTGGTTAAAGTAAAGTTCCTGTATATCTGGAGTATAAAGGCCGTTTTTTCTAAACTTGCATTTTGAGCTATCAATCGAACTAGCTGTTTGAATTTTTTTTATTTTTATATGAAACGTATATTTATTTATTTTTTCAAAGACAAGAAAATAAGCCTCAAGAAATCTTGTCAGTAAGATTCATCTTTTTACGTAGAGAAAAGAAATTCAAATTGCCATTTCTTAAATTAATTTTCAACACTGGACAAAATTCTTATCCGTAGCCCTAACAACCGATAACTTTCATTGTCTGTAGAGCACTTAGTCGATTTGTAGCACTAATGTTTTTCCTGAATAAATACTAGTCGAACTTAATTTTAGCGTTCTCTTGCTTATTACGTTTTTATCTTTCGAATATATGAATACAATGATTAAAATTATATTAGTATATTAAGAAGAAAAAAACAAACAACAACCTTAGTTCTTCTTGACTAATCATTACTTACTCACGCCAGTGAGATGAGAGGGGGGGGAGGCAACATTGCTATCATGGTGTGTTTCCACGTAAGGTTTTGAAGACTGTAATGCTTGAGGAAACACCATTTCTGCCAGTAAAACCAAGTTAATGACCATATTTTACAGTCGATCATTAATTCAGCTTCATTTCACTCGGTCGGTAGAAATTGAGAAATTCACGAGTCTGGAAGAGTTGGTACGATTTACCGGGTATATTTATTTTTGTATATTTTACTAGGGAGTCGTTGATATACCGAAGTTATATTACAACATGCGTCTAAGTAAAGTCGGTTAAACCAGCCCATGCACTATGCACGTGCATTTAGGGCTTTAAACAGCTGTAGACACTTTCAACGCTGTACAACGAGAACGCAAGCACAATTCTTTCCTCATTTCTCCTGCCTTCCAGTTGAACGAACAAGACTGCTCGCGAAGTATTCAGAGCTGTCAAAAAAAAAAAACGAACAAGACTGCTCGCGAAGTATTCAGAGCTGTCAAAAAAAAAAAAAAAAAGTTGCGAAGAAAAAATACCAGCACACAAACTTATTCGCTACTTGAAACGAAAACGCTCATATTTTCGCCAAATGACTTAATTTTTTCCCGAGGACAAGAGTCGTACATTTTATCGATAACTGTTAAATCTTAGGCCTTTCACTTGTAACACTGCAGTGCTGTACAAAGTAAACACAACAATATTACCATACATCTCGAATGGGGGTAAGTATAGAACAAGAAAAAAATAAACGGATACAAAGATTCATATTATAAGGAGTGACCAGTGAAAATGTTGGTTTATAAACAAGCCATCTTGATGAGTGACAAAGACGCCGTTATGAAATTTGCAAACCGTTTTGAACATACTTGGAGAACGTTCATCCAGAGTAAGGCTACAAAAGATGCACATGAAGAATTATTAACAAACAGCTTCTAGTTATATGTATAATTTTCTCTCAAAGCGATAAGAAAACATCGGAATACATAGGCGGCGAGTGAGGCTTTTGGGTAAGCTATACTGTCACATCTACTGTGGAAAAAAAAAAAATTGAGCTGGTGAGAAGAATACTCTAAGAAAACTTTTATTTGAGAGGGGGGCGGCTGAGCATTCTCAAGCCTCTTGCACTTGCCGCCCCTATTATAATTGTTCAAAATAGTATGACCTTTGGAAAGAAGGTGAGCTTTTATTTAACAGTTATACTGGTTAACAAAGATTTCCTCCAAGGGTAAAATAGCTCAATTTTATTGGATATAAAAGTATGAATAAAATATATTTGGTTTCTTTGTATCTCATAATTTTAAGGATAATGCCCCTGCAACTATGTATCTATAAAAGACAAATTACTTGTTTAGTATACTTAATGCACACATGCCATTGACATTATAGCCGATAGGAAATTCATAACAAAACATTATATGCTTTTGTCGAACAGTAAATTATCTTTTCTCCGAAAGGGGGCCGAAGATCGTCTGGAGAGATCACTTATTTTAACCACCAGCACTATTATACACTAATGTATTGTCTGTCAGTCAGTCAGTAGAAAATAAAATGACGCTACATATCGTAGTTTTAATTAGTTATTTACTGTACTCGCTCCTGCCATGTGCACGTGTCTCGCTTGCTATACAGCGTAAATATAGTAAATGTGGTCACCAAACTACTTTGTCTGTTCTTTGCTTTTAAAATAATCAATAAATTGTTTGTCAGAAGACTGTTTTGTCTGTAATTTTGTTTCAATATAATCATGATAGCCCATCGAAATGACTTCCTATATCGAGAAAACAAAATGCTTGGTCTCTGGGAATCTAGATGTGACAGATTTGTTGAGGTACAAAACTTCACAATTCCTTTAGTAAGTGGCAGAACAAAAAATATAAATATGTTAACCAGTGTAATTAATTATGTATATAAAAATTGGTATTCGATTGGGCGTTAGTTGGATACCTCCGAGATAGACTGACTTGTGTGTCTGCCGATGTTACGATGTTCGTCTTTACCTACACTCCCACATCACGTTTATATAAGAACAGTTTAGTTTACTGATGACGCAATGCTGATTCAGGGCAGAGTTGTTGTTTTTTTATCTACAGGCTTTCTGATATATAAAACAATAATTATGAAGTGCTACTGAAAGTCTTACGTTCATATCAAGTGCTTATTAACAGTAACAAATTTATTCTTTACTCTTTTCTTCACCGTTATGCGATCACATTTATGTTTAAGGGCAAACTTACTTTATACTTCGGTAGTTTAATGCTTTTAAATCTATTTCGAAAGTACTGCAGATTTATAAAGGCCTCACACCACGACCACGTCTTGTGGACTGAATGAAACTTGTAATATTTAAACGCTTGACATTTACGTGTTTTGTAGTTGTGTCATAAACGTTGAATGTGACCTTTTTCGATAATGCAGTGTGTTTATTCTAGGTATTGTAAGAACTACATGCTTTATTTTGTAGACTTGTTAGATGGCAAACGCATGCGTGGATTTATTCCTAAATCACGTGACTGATGGATTGAGCATAAAGTATGTGCAGGCAGCTAACTTTTTAACCGATATATTTAAAATATACTGGAACAGTCGAACAAAAAAATTGGACAGTGCTACAATACTAATAACGTTTTCACATTGAGTAAAGAATTAATCATTTTTGATCGAGCTTTTGTAAATATTGTAAAAATCGCACTCAAGCCTGCAGCCATCGATCGTAGCTGGGAAACAGTTGCAAGTTCGAAATTCTCTTGAAATGTTAAGTAATCATGGATACCTTCCCACATATAATCTCATTGAGAATTAAATGGGGGAAAATATGTTTTAAAGTAACGTGGCGATTGTATGTAACAAATTTGTATTATTTTTATTTAACCAGTGAAAAGGAACTTATCCTACTAGTATGTACAAAATATTCTGCATCAGTCTAAAGGTTTTATAACAAATATCTTAGAAGCAGATCCGTAAGACAATGCTAACATTAAGTTGAAAAATTCATAGTGTATAATTACAAGGCTATCTTCTATAGTGTATGAAAGAATCTAGCAATTTTTCAGTGTCATCAGCATGCTTAGTTCTAGATTATCAAAATCTCCAGAGATTTCCTTAAGTCGTCAAAGAATCAGAATGACTTCTTGTTGTTTTTTACCGGTTTACTCGCAGCTCATCCAATAGGGCTGAAAGAAAATCCTACATGAAATGTTGCTCATGTTGCAATAGATAAATTCTACCCATTCTCCATGGTGATATTAGTTTTAAGGCAGAAAAAAATTAAAGTGAAAAAAAAGTGACACCTCACCATCGATTACCGCCGTACGTTTTGCAACCTCATTCATCAAAGTTAATATAATTAGGGGGATTTATACAGGGCTAAACGAAACAATTCAGAAGCACTGCTGTATACTTTAATTTTATTTTTCTGTTTGTCTTCGACATCTATAAATAGTTCGTACCGCACAACCCGACGACTTTATTAACTACATTGTACAAGATAAAACTCGGTGCCTTCTTCTATTAAACTGTGGATGAGAAGGAATAAGTTGTCAATTTTAATTTTTGTACCATATCGCATGGCTGAAAATCAGTATTGACTTTAAGCATGTTTTTTTTCATGTTGGTCGCGTTCGGAAGCTGACCATGCATGATGTACACGCGCACATTGTCCTCTACCAGTTACAACGATGGTAAAAAAAACAAACTGTTTTGCATGTTTATTAGTAATCTTCAGATCGATGAAACCGAAAAAAACTATCTTTCCGGTGCATTTCACTGCCATTTTACAGCCAAGTCCAAAACTTTTTTCATACAGGAATTAAGTCTACAGAATTAAAATTTGGAGCTCCAACGCGAAAATTACGCTTATTGTTAAAAATGCAAACATAAAGAAGTATCGAAACACGTCTGCTACAAGCACACTTTTTTTCTGTTTTAATTTTTCGGTACAATTTTCGTGAAACATTGTACTTAAATATATTTAGTTCTGATCTCTCATGTAATAAACCTGAGCTAATTTAACCTATTGTCTTCAAATATGCAGAAATGTAAACACGTTATGATGACACAAGTAATTTTACATATAAACAAACATAAAGATTGAAAATAATATTCATTAGACTGTACAGATTATTGAAAACAATTCAACTGTTGTATCTGCTTTTCCTACTACATGCCCAGGTGGTTAGGAAGCTCAATTCGCAATCTTGAGGGTCGCGGGTTCGAATCCACCAAACATGCTCGCCCTTTCAGCCGTTATAATGTGACAGTCAATCTCACTATTCGTTGGTAAGAGAGTAGTCCAAGAGTTGGCGATGGGTGGTGTTAACTAGGTGTCTTCTCTCCAGTCTATTACTGCTAAATTAGGGACGGCTAATGCAGATAGCCCTGGTGTAGCTTTGCGCGAAATTCACAACAAACCAAACCTTTTTCTACTGTGTTAGCATCTGTGATCTAAGTTTTAAAAGTCGTATTGATTAGATTGTTCAGATTATTCAAAATAACTCACTTTTCCGTTATGTCTGCTTTTCCTACTGTTAGCATTTGCGACCTAAATAAGTTTCAAAACTCGTAATTATCTTTGTAACACCTCAAAGCCTTTATTGGAGCTAATAACGAAATAAATGGATTTTTTCTTTTACTTAATAGTTATCACTTCTCATAGGAGGTTTCTATTAGATGCCAGTGTACATGCTTTATTGGCTTCACGGGAATTATCCATCAATTAAACTGGGAGAAGTTTAAATTAATTTAGTATAATTCTCATAGCTTCTGTATATGATGTATCCTCGTGTAGAATTCCTCTATTGTTGTCAATGTTTAAGTCAGATTTCGTCCAATGAATACTCGTGTAGCAAAGTATCGTAACAGTTCTAGTTCGAGGAAAGATTTAATTAATTTTATTATTCATTTTTAAATGCAAGTTTTCACCAAGTTAACTCTAGTACCATCCAATAACAAGAGTTAGGAACCGATTAGAAATTGTTTTTGAATTTGCAATGAAATGTTCAATTTTAAGGAGGAAAATTATTAAACTACTTGTTAAAAAAGTTATAGTGAAACAAAAAAAAAAGAAAATTAGGACGTACGACACTTCAATATTGTCGCTTGATTTATTAATGAAAGTTGTGCAAAATGATGCTGAATAGGTAGATGAACAGAAGAGCTACCAATCAGCCTAAATACATTACGTAAACGATAGAATGGGTGAATTATTAATTAAATTAAAAATTTGTAGGAGAATGCGAATTATTAATCAACTGTATAAGTGAGTGATTAAAAAAAAATAATGTTGGTCGAAAGAACGAGTAAAAAACGGTTGTATGATGTCCAGAAGCTGAAACGTCATCCCCTTTTAAACAGTCAGTTGCAGACCATTAAAGTTCTCAAACTTGTGTATATTCTGCCTAAAGATCCAGTGAAGCTACATGATGAACTGTGGATGAAATAAACAGTGAAAGAGTATACGAGTGTATAAAATTAAGCTAATATTTTAAGGAATGAGTAAGTGAGAGAGAATGTAACTAGCTGGAATGAATGGGTCAGATAAAAACAAGCTAACGAAAACCAAGTGAAGCAAGTCAGTAAGAAAGAACCATCTGTGTGGAATAAGATATGAGCTTCAGAAACAACAAGAAACTCTGAACATCAAACATTTGTTCTGTATAAACGACCGTTTATACTAGTTTTTCTGTAGTATAATTATTTGATTAAACTCAAATTTAGAGGGAATTTAAATAAAGACAAATAGAAGTGTTATATTATTAAATTGTTTTACTGCGTCTTCGATAGAAAGCGTACAACATAAATGATTTGTGATAATTTTTTACACGCGCACACATTTCACAACAATTGAACTATATAATTCATAAACGGTTACGTAAACAAACTTGATATAACTATCGCTTCTGTACTCGCACCATATAAATTATCTAAATCCTGATATTCCCATTATTATTAAAACGAAATAGTCATATATATGTAACACAAAGAATGCAAACAAGAATATATGAATGATACAATTATACATAGATTATTCCTACACGACTTTCAATATTTAAATTTAATGTTACAATGTAAAATGCATACTTGACTCTAATATTACTGCAGTTGGAAGTTGTATATTCCTGACTGTTGGTATGCATTTTATCATATGGTTAAGTTAGGTAAGGCATCAGTATAGTGTAACTAAGCCTAGGACTTGCGAAGGAAAACCAAGATGAGTCAAAACATGTCTTGATTAATCAAGACTCGCTACAGACTCTTTCCTTGTAATACTCGTGCATGTTACAGAGTAACATTAAATTTTAATATTGAAAGTCGGATGATCTATGTATAGCTGTATCATCCGGTTCTTACTGGCAGGATGTTGCTTTCTTCTGGTTTTTACTGGCAGGATGTTGCTTTCTTCTGGTTTTTACTGGCAGGATGTTGCTTTATTCGCATCTCCCAGTCTTCTCTCGTTAACTTCGGTTATTTTTATTCTTTTCTCGACCCACGTCGAATCGGTCCCTTTCTTTCTGACCTTGCTCCTGTTTCTCGTATATCGTACTATTATAACGTTTCATAACCATAGGGTCTTTAGTTTCCATACCGGTTGAACTAAGAAAGGTAGCTGCTATACCCGCTCAATCCAATCATTTTTTAATGACTTAGGAATCAAGGAGGTTACAGTATTCTTAGAGAGTAACCAAAGACCGGCAGCTTCCTTACTCATCTTTAACCGATGTTACCTTACTCCTAGCTTCATAACAAATTTGGGTTTTGTTTTTATAACAACTTAATAATAAGACTACTTAGGCAGACAAGATACGCAACAGATTGAGGGAGTGAAACAGTTTACAGAATGTGCTAATAACACTGGTCCCCGCAACAAAACTTGTTACATCTATAATATAAAAGAACCATTATTTTACAATTACTCTTTTTGACACATGGGGAAAACTCCTAAATCTATTACTTGCTGAATATCCTGTTCATTTATTACAGTATACTACTTGTATTATCGAAAGGTGTACATCTACATTAGTTTTGTTGAACACTTGTTGAAAGAAATCTAGCTTAGCCTGGCTAGCGTACAAAGAAAACTGTTCATTACCGACTTAACTTGACTGGCTATTTTTGTTTGTTAGATTTAGTTACCCTATAAAAAAGCCATAAATTTCATTCGCGTCTGGTGGACACTCGTAATATGGGTCGTTCACTCGACATGTCTTATCATCGACTTCTTTGATAGCAAACTGTGCAACTTTCCATTTATTATCAGTTCATTACGTTAAGTTTCTTACATTGTTTTACCAATTTAAAAGCACAAAATGAAACTTGTAAAAGTACCCTGACGCAAAACTAATTATCTTTCTTTAACACTGTCACAATAGCTGATTAGATAATAAGCAATAGAACTAGAAATGTTTTAAACACTTAATCAGCTATATTGTGGTAGTTTGTCACTAATTGTAACCAAGCGTAAGGGTTAACTTTGGCAAAACACCCATTCATATTAATCAAAAACTAGTAAACCGAAGATGTACTCTGTCTGGAAAGTTTAATTTAACTTTCCACTTTTTTATCCTTTAATAGTAGGAAATACGAAAGTCCATTAAAAACTAAAGATCAGGGTTACAGAATAACAAATCATTATTAATCGTCTATAAAAAAAAAAAACAAAAAAACAAAAAAAAACACTAATTAAATAACATTAGCTAAAGTTAAGTCTGACTGTGAGAAGTGTGAAAAATAAAATTATAAAATACATCAACAAATTTACCAATGCATGTTTTTACCGAGTACATGGCTCATACATATTTGTATAAAAAAAAAAAAAAAAAAAAAAAAAAAAAAACAAAAAAAAAAAACACTAATTAAATAACATTAGCTAAAGTTAAGTCTGAC
>NW_013666282.1:64840-65909 GCF_000517525.1 Limulus polyphemus
AAAAAAAAATAAGGGTTACAAAAAAAAAAAACATTTTAAAACATCTAAAAAAAAAAAAAAAAAAAAAAAAAAAAAAAAAAAAAAAAAAACCCCTGCGGAACTGGTAGCTATTTGACGTGCAGAAATGCTCATATCAAGTAAAAAAAAAATAGCGTTACTGTGCTCACTATTAAAACTGTTGATAACATTTATTGTTCCAGAACCTTTTATTCTCACCAAACTTTAAAAAATTATTTATGAGGTAATCGGCAAGCGGGCAGGTTTAAAAACTAATATAACTAAATTTATTTCCAAATAAATATGGTAATTTTCTCCTTTAAATGTTTCGCATGTTAATTTATCAATACATTAATAAGAGAATTTCACCAGTATTAGCTGAAGTTAACAATAGCAGTAAGATAAATGATCTCTTCCATGCAGTGTCATTTTAACTAGTCTCGGTGGAAACAAGATTATTCCAGTGTATCTTTGGGAGAAAATTCTTGTGCGCAGTATAATTCTTTTAAATGATCAAAATGTATAGCCACCTGGTGTGGATAACAATAGTTTACGTACTGTAAGTACTCGTTACGAGTTTAAGATGTAACGAGAAATCAATATAACGGTTTGCTATATGCAGTATGCATATCTATATTCTCAAATTATCAAGCAATTATTAAGTTAAAATACAAAATTGTGTGCACGTAATCACCACGAAAGTACATAACTGATGCTAGCATAATGTATGGAGAAATGACGTAAATATTGCAGACAATTTGCAGTTGCACAAATCCAACCTTTAGTGCTTAAATACATTTATTACAGTATACTACTTGTATTATCGAAAGGTGTACATCTACATTAGTTTTGTTGAACACTTGTTGAAAGAAATCTAGCTTATATCCTGGTTGAATAACGATATTAATTAATTTTTGTGAATCTTTATTAAGAAATAGAGTTAAGTACTTAGAAAAATGGTAGTTATGTGTTGACACACAAAACACCATTTTATTAAAAAACAACTATTGTTTGAAAAGTAATTACGGACATAAAAAAAAAAAAAAAAAAAAAAAAAAAAAAAAAAAAAAAA
>NW_013666282.1:65999-83039 GCF_000517525.1 Limulus polyphemus
AAAAAAAAAAAAAAAAAAAAAAAAAAAAAAAAAAAAAAAAAAAAGTTGTGGTTTCTATCGAACCGTATTACTATTTCTTTACATTAAAAACAATTCTTCCCCAAAAATGGGCACACAACCCATGTTGTACATTGTAGAAATGAGAGTATCAACATTTCGGAGATTAACTCGTATTTGATAAATTGTTTTCATGCTTGTATACCCAACCACACGTACGCTACGAGACTGGCATGATGTAAACACGCACGCAGACATTTGTTTAATGTCAACAAAGTGAAAAATTGGCTCTCTCTCTCGTGCAAATACAGAAAATAAATTAAAACAAGGTACGTCCGATCGAAGACAAACTTGATGAATGCCCTGTATTCTATTTGTCTGTAAAAAGCTTACTAAATCGTCTCGTTTTACCCTGCGCTGGCTGTGGTATTTATATAAAACGTAAATGACCCGCTTCAGAATCTACGTGATTTATCATTATCGTCTGACTCCTATTATAATAAGTGTGGTGGCAGTTTTTTTTTATTATTGTTAGACAAGTATCATTCAAACTGAATTTTACCGGATCTTATAACGGACAATACCAAAGTTCTTGGCACACCCTGATGTATAGTGCCATTAGCTGTATAATACGTGCACGTGCACGGTATACACCTGCCTTTACGCCCACATTAAGTCCTACTCGGGACGTTCACCTTCAAAATTGTGCCTTGCTTGAGGCAGTTCACGTTCTACCACGAAGTCAAGTAACTTTGATATAAGTTTAACATGACAGCAAATGTACAACGTTTCGACAAGGTTTTGTCATCATCAGGTGCATTACCCATTTAAGCCGTCTCCAGCCATTATTAGTCTCAAAGTGGGTTCCTCGTCATCGAATTTAACTTTGATATAGTTCTGAAACGACATTCTGTGTTGTGTACTTTATTCCGGCGTCCATGTACAATATCCTTCTATCGTAATGGTAGCTGTAAAAATCTAGCCACTGCAGTTTATTGTAAAGGAATCTCTTCCTTACCACATTTTACATGTTTAAGGCCATCTGTAATAAATGTCAACTCACTTGTAGAATATTCAATAAATTCTTAAATAATTTCAGGATGTGACTATATAACAAGGAGTGTGTGTGTGTGTGTGTGTGTGTGTGTGTGTGTGTGTTTTCTTGTAGCAAAGCCATGTCGGGTTAGCTGCTGTGTCCAGTAAGGGTAATCGAACCCCTGATTTTAGCATTGTAAATCCGAAGATTGACAGCTGTCCCACCGGGGGTCATATGATAAGGAAAATGTTTCTCTGTTCTATTAAAAGCGCATAATGATATTGGGATTTCTTTTTAATGCTCATTGTTTAATTGACTATATCTGTAGAATTGTTATAAAATCAAAGACCTAATGTTTAACATACTTTTCAGTTACTCCACGTGTTTGTAATAGTTATAATTCAATATTTGAGGAACTTTAATTGTTCTTCTGAAAAACCCTGTTAGTAAAACAACTCGCAAAAAAAATAATTTGTTATTCAGTTAGAAAAATGACGTAATTCTAGGTTCACGGCCAATTAATCTATCAGGTTAACTTGCTGATATTGAATGTGGTAAAGAAATATCGTTAATTTTGTGCGTGATTGCTACTTTTACATACTTTTCTGACATTTCATTAATTAAGCTTGTTAGAACTGATACCTACGAAAGATAGTTCTGACTCTCTGCCTTACATTGGTGCTTGGAATACATTTAAGAAATTACTGATATTAAATATTCTTTATAAAACGATCTAATTATAGAACAGCAGAAAGATGGTTTGAAACGATGATTTAAAGATAGTTATTAACCAGTTAATAAGCACTGCTCCTGCCTTCAAGAAATCGAACATTGATCTATATGTAACCGGTATGCAAACACTTATTAGAAGAGATAAAAATAAGAACCTTTGATTTACAAAGAAAAATATTCAGAGGTTTTGCTTTCATGAAGAACTTATGCTTTTAATTAGTTTAAGCCCATTGCAGCGAGTTAACGACTCTTACGCTCAAAAAAAGGTAGGCACTGAAAACTGTAATCAAATGTATGATTGAAATTATTCGAGTTCTGTGGGTTTGTTTGTTTTTTGACTAATTTTTGTTTATCTAATGTATTCCCTCCATGGTATACAGAAGTTTTCCACCTACAATTTATGTACGATCCTCACGAGTACAGACGTGTTTTTTACTAAGTGTGCTTTCTAGTGTGAAATAGCCAACTTGTAATGAGTGACCTTAGCACGCTAAGGTCACTTCTTCTTTGAATATAATTGATTAAAAGAATTCGCAATCAGACGCGTTCAACAAAATCAACCATCGTTTTGCAGTAGTAGTGATAGCTGTCAGAAGTATTAGATAGCTGTTTGTAACAAAAGGCCACAGCTTATCAGAGTTTTAAAAAGGAAACTAAAACCTCTGGGAACGAGGCTATTGAGATGCCTAATTATAGGGTGATTCACTGTTTTTATTTTTAGATGGTAATTTGCTTCTCATAGGCCTAATTATATTGTTAGAATGTTTGATATTACTTTAATATTGAATACTAGTCTCGCTTCACAAAACGAGAACGACATCAAAAGTTAATATCAAAATTCCATGACTTGATATTTAGAAAAAATAATGTTAAGATGTATGAATAAAATTACCACATACGCTTTAATTAAAACTATTATCAATATTATTATCATTATAAAAGCCAGCTTCATAACCATGAGAAAAACTGTTCCTAGTTCTCAGTGGCTTTCAAACATACAAAAAAAAATATTCATAGTTATTGAATATTGAAAAACAAATGTTGTTTTTTATTCATAAAAGAAGCAAACTTTCATATTTTAGCCATATAATATAAACATGTATACAATTACAATTTTATAACAGTAAACTTTCACGAAGGTAGAAACTAAAACATTACATTCCAACCATTATACGACATTTTTGAATAGAATATACATGTTCAAGAAAATAATGTTATCACAGAGGTTGAAAATATGGCTAACTATCTGATCCTTCAATTGTACTATTTTAAAACAAGAATTACTAAATTCTCTGTAAGCATCTTTAACACTGTTAAGGTTTTGGTGTGTTTAACAAACTTCATAGGCTTATTTGTTCTGTCGGCTTGACGCCTCGTCTCGGTGAACAAGGAAGAAAGAAGGGTTTTATTTTAGTAATCATAGTACAAGTCACGACTGGGTAAGACTATATTGTCGATGATGTCAGAATGAGGGCTGTGGTTAATATACCACATCGTGCTTATATTTGTCTTGTTCCTCCTCAGCCTGCCCCTCTGTGAGACAGCGGTAAGTTTAAGGACTTGCAACGCTAAAATCCGGGGTTCTATTCCCCCGCGGTGGACACGGCAGATAGCCCAATATGACTTTGCTCTGAAACGGAAAACAAATCCTCCTCAGCTAGGGTGTCGTAGCTAAAAGCGAGGTGGGGTGTAGGGGGGGCGTTGTTTTTTTTCCTGTATAATGTGTATGAACACTTATTTTCCTTTAAGCATTTTTAACTGTCATAAAAAAAAAAACAATAAAAAAAACAATCGGTAATATTTTCTATCAATATTGAAGTCAGTCTTTTTATACAGACTAAATAAATCCGTATTGACAACCGTTTTAAATAGAATGAACAAAGAATATTTATTGACTGGGGAAATTAACCATGATGTACACAGAAAAATGTAGCGGATTAAAGAAATGTTATTCAACGTAATTTGACCAGAGATGTTCCCTATCTATAAGTTTCATTATTGTTACTTTCATTTAATGGGGTTGAGTATTCGATATAAAGCCAAATTCCTAAAATGATAAAATACATAATCTCTTAGCTTAGATAAAGTTTCGTAAAGTTACGTAACACAAGAAACAAACGAAATTTTCTGTCGAAGTTTTAAATCCATTTGTGTTTTTCTTTGGTTTCGTCATTGTCCTTTAATCTGTTCCGTCCTTGTAAAGCTGGCAGAAATTGGAATAAAAAAAAAAAAAAATTAAGTAAAATATAAAGACAATCGGGAATGTGATTTACGACTTGCTTTCTCTTGACTTTTATTTTTTAAATGCCCGAGAGCAGGACAAGTCAAGTGACTTTTATAATAAACGGAAAACCTTTCTTTGGGGATATACGTTAAAAAAAATCATAACTACGCTGTAGATGTATATGAACTTCACGATCCGTGTAATACAATATTTACAAGGTACCCTTAATTTAGTTACCTAAAAATATTGTTTTCGTTACCGTTATATTTTAATATTTACTCTTTTATATACGTTGCTACGTAGCACTTCTTGTCAGTATGATACTAACCCCTTAAATGTGCCATTTTGTTCGACCGTGACATAAGACCTGAATTACGTCACATCTACCAGAATATAGGAATATTAGTTTTTGTGACATTGGTCTATTCTGTGCATCATACATGTTAACACTCAGTGCTTTGAACAAGACTTACCAATGAAAATTTGTCACAATAAATAGTAAAAAAAAAACATAAAATCTTGCAACGTAAGCCTTTAGTGCAATGTTTATAATACAATACGTTCCATTTCCTGGTGGGTCAGCGGTAGTTTCGATACGTGGTTCGATTCCTTACGATGGACATAATTCAGATAACTGATTGTGTAGCTTTGCTCTAAATAAATAAATAACATACATAACAACAACATGCGCTCCAAACCAGTTTCTTATGCACGATTTGTACGACACTAATACGTCGTTTCTGTTGTGCGCGAACTGGAAGACTCGGGATCACTGGGATCTCTTCCTCCCTCCTTTACTAATGTTTATGAACTTCCAAATGCTATATTGGCACTAATTATAGCTTGCTGTATTGGTAGTTTATACGTTGTGTTTGTATTTGTTTCTGTATCTTTACAGGTTTGGAAATAAGCGCGTCTGTTCTGTACATCATGACAACATTCTCATCAAAATCTAAGAGCCAGTGTTATGCACAGTCGTTTTCAAGTTTACACGATAATGGTAAAGGTATTAGAGAGGAAAATTGTAAATAGATTTTCGAAACTGTATCTTGTAAGTATTTTAGTTGTGAACTTTAAGCAACTGATATATAGAAGTAGGCCCGAGGTATTTATATTGATTGCTAAAATACAAATACGTTGACGTAGAGATAAGAAAGTGATGATATCTTACAATCGAGCACAAGCACTATGATGATTCAACTGGAGTGCTTGTTTTATAAAATTTAAATATTTGACACACGAAGAATACATTGAATAATGATACTTGTCATGAGACATTAGGCCCATTATGGTTTCTAACACAAGTATTTTTTTTCGTCCCTTAGGATTTTTCAAGGAAAATAAGCATGTATAATGGTTTTCCAACCTCACTTTGTTCGACATATCCACTGCTGACGACGCGTTTCGCTCAATCCAGGGCTCATCAGACCGACTGGGACTCGACAAACCCAGTAGTATTCGGAACACTACTTATATAAGCCATTTGTTACAACAGCAATTATTATGGTGTAAATACCTTTTATAAACTAACGTAGCATAATTACCTGTCATAATATATTACAAATAAGCCAATTATATATATATCTTTATTTAGTCTCTTCGTGGTTTCAAAAACAGTGCACGAGAGTGTATCAAACACGCTGTTCTCCATAAGTCGCTCTTGTAACAGTAGCTTATATAAATAGTGTTCCGACCACTGTTTGTTGTGTTTCAGATATCCTGATGAGCTCTGTATTGAGCGAAACAATGGATATTGCGGACATAGTGTGGTGGAAACACTGTTATACGCTGTTTTTTGAAAAACCTTATGTGACTGAGTAAACAATTCTAATAGGTTGAACACTAAATTTTTAAGACAAGTATAATTAATCGTGCTTTACCAGCTTGGAAAAAGCGTTCACACCATAATTCGTTAAAAACTTTTTTGCCGTTTGTGTGGAACTAGCAGCCAAATGCCTAAATAGCGAATGCTAAAATTCTGCGCAAGTGTCCCTTAGAACCAGAGGATGACACTGTTTTGTGACAAACCTTTCTATGACGCATATATTCTATTGATGAAAAACTAAATACGCATGCGCATTATTACATAATATGCCTGTAAACTAGTTAACTGTAACGTTTGAATAGGTTCTACGTCAATGGTATACATACTTTATTGAAAACCAATTTCTAAAAGCAATTTTCAGTCATTCTACTCAAAATATGGTTAGTTATTACAACAGTAAGTCAGATAGTTATTGATAAACTTCGAAGCATTAGAAACCAAATTTCTGCTGCTGTTTACTTATTTCTCTTAATTACCGACTTTTATACACCTTTCTGATTTTGAATTAGCAATGGTTAAACTAAGAGGAATTTGGGGAAAGAGAATCTACATTTAACATGATTTTAATCACAAATTTTAGGTCTGTTTGGTTTCTGATGCTTCGCCAGCTTGCGGGCGTTTAAGCCGTAACTTAACGTTATACTGCATACATAAATAGTTTCAAAGAATCTTTTGACTCGTTATTCAGCTCAACTGACGAGTTCTGGCTTGAATGAAAGATTTCTTGGTCAGTGACTTATGACAGACAAAAGATAATCTGAAATACTGTTTTAACATTCCTTTGATTATGATGAATGTGTGGGGAAAATCTGCACCTAATGTGATTTTTATTAGTTACAAAGATGCTTATTTTTATCAATATATATCTCAAATTATAATGGTTTTGGAAGCGTAAAATTATAACTCGGCTTGAACATTTTTGAATGACAACAGACATAACTGATCCACCCACACTGTTAACGACAATTTGGCATCTAGTACACGGGTAACAAAAACTTGCATCGTAGATTCTCAAACGTTCACTAACGAATACTGAGTGAGGCAGTTGCATTTCTCATCAGGGGGTTGTACTATGTACTTAAGTGGGTTTCTCTGTTCTAGTAGGAGAGTGCTGTTTTCTTCCTCTTATTTTTCACATGCACATATTTTATCTGAAGAATATGACTAGTTTTAGCTAATAGCAGTAGTTTATGTATTTGCTAGTGAGTCTTCGTGTCTTGATAGTATACACGAATAACCGTAAGAGATTAAGATATCCCTTTCAGCAGTGTTTATCCCACCCTTTTATGTTTCTAGGGACATACAATTCAGTTTTGTTTAAGCATTGGGCTTGTCGTACAACAAGAAGAAGAAGAGAAAAAAAACAACTAATGTGAAAAAAATCTATCAAGATAGATTAGTTTCAATTTCTGTATAATGACCCTATTAAAGTAACACGTGTCATTTGAAACTGGCGGTTATTCTTTCAAGAGAGAACGTGGGATAACAAGGTGTATCATCTCTATCATGGTGATTTGCCGTGTAACTACCATAATTCTTTGGAAGAATTTCAATGACTATATATGTTTGTAGAAGGTTCCAGTTACACAGTATTACAGGGAACTCTTGTATCGCTAAGCAACAAATGGTTGTCAAGGTCAATGCTCTCAGAAGATCGAATTAAATTACGAACTAGCTGGAACCAACGATAGACAAGCAAAATAAAATTCATTACGTTTCAGTATAGCTAACAAAGAAACTCGTTATGCTTAAGTTTGCTAGATTATATGACAGCAATGTGGATATGCATGTAAGTTATTTTACTGTTAATACTATGTTAGAAGAAAGTTGTACGATACTTCATTATTATTCAGTAACTTAGATTTTGATGTTCACGGCGACGAGATGTTTAGTATTAGTCAACTGTGTTAAAAAAATCTCTATACTCAGTTCTACAAGCGTGCTTCCTCGTCTCAAACAGGATATGACGTCTATAATAATAACAGTAATTCAGTGGCGCTACTTGCAGCATTTATTTTCGGTTTTAACATACTCATCAATAAAGTCTCATTAATATAAAGTCGTTTCGCATTATTAGCTCTAGAAATAATCTTAATGTGTTGTATGGTTTCGGAGGTTAATCACGCTCATTTAATACAAGTAATTCCGTACTTTAACTATCTTGCGATATTGTATTTGAATGCTCCCAAATTCTGACCTATAAAGTTCTTATCATACGTCCAGTGTTCCTAGCATTTCGTCCAGGAGACGTATCAAATACACAGCTTTATAGTTCTATAATTTTGGAATATTAATATTTTAACTCTTGATTTAACAAAACAATAAATGTACTGAATTCTTAGCTAAATCAATATAACATGATGCCTTTACTTCTTTCTTGGTCCTTTATTATCCACTATCTTCAAGCTTAACTAGTTTTATTCAAATATTCTCCAATGACTTTATCAATAATTTTATGTGTGAACCCATTTTTTGTCAAAAGAAAAAATTTTCTCGAACTGCTTTAATATACAAGAAAAATACTACACATTTTCAATCCATTAGAAACTAAAATATCTGGAATAAATATTTTAAAGTATGAACTCTTGAATATGTTGATGAAAACTTTATTAAAAAATCACAAAATAGTCATTTACAGTCCTGACAGTGATGCGAGCTGAATAGTCTTCTGAAGGATTTACTGGACTGAGACACCATTAACAAAAGCTTGTTATGGTAGAGGTGAAGGCCCCAACATTTACTGTAGTTGCTATGGTGGCTTTGTGAAAATACCCATAAAACTAACTCATAATCTCACCATTTTTTTTTTTACCTCTTTCTTTGTTTGGATGGAACTGTAGCCAGTGGTGTCTACTGTAAATGTTTTAAAGCAAATAAGTTGGATTCCACAGCATTATCAGATATCATTGCAACCAGCTTTAAAACTGGAGGCATCACAATTGTGGTTGTCTCTAAGTAGCCTCAGTAGTCTTGCATCCGAGAGAACCTGGATATTTGAGGTGTTAGCTTGCAACAGATCCTCGGTTCCTCTTCAGGTACCATAGGGTTTAGGTTAGCCTCTGGGAGTTTTGGGAACTGCAAGATAAGCCTAGGATCTCGAAAGTCGTCGTAAATGTAATAATATTCCATGATAGATTAGGATCATGAAATAAGTAAATGTTGCAAACTTCAAGCTGGTTGAGATGAAAAGAAAGATTCTGAATAAAAAGAATTTGTTATATATAAAAAAAATAAAAAAAAATAAATAATATATTCAGAATTGAAAACGAAAAATACTCGTACGCCTGGGATATAAAAACGTGTTCCGATCGAGGATTCAGAATTACCAAGACTACATTATTCTTTGTACTTGCTAATAATGTAAAACAAAATAATATGAATCAACTTGGGGTATAGGACTATCTAGAAAGAGACCTGCAACAAGTCGTACCCTATGCGTGGTAAGCAAATGGCGCGGTCTTGTGATGAATGAGAACCTATGAACACAACGGTCACTGGCAAAAGCCGTCCACGTATTCCAAGTACAGCCTGCAACACAATGAAGAAGAATCTCCATTTAGAAAAGAAACAGCCGCGTGTAACCAAATTGCTTCCACGACATATTCGTTTAATTATCGTATACCTCAAACAGCTGGGTGATTGTTTTTCCATGAGAAGGCATAGTGGCGAAGTCTCCGGATACAGCGTCTATGGATTTTTGTGCTGTTAGATTGTTGAACCGGATGCTGGAAAACCGTCGTCTTCATATAGTAAGTAGATTATGGAAAGAATACTTTTCACGCTACGGTCTAACGGCTAAGTCTTTGTAAATGGAGAGCACACTGCAGAGCAATTGTCAAAATACACAGTCGTGAGATAGAGCACGATCGGACGTGGCAACATGGACTATAACTACGTGATGAGACTCGAAATCTATTTTAAAACAGCATACTCGGTCTCTGTAGACATGTTAAAATCGTTGTTTTGATTAAGTGCTATTTCTATTGCTTTGGCGAAGTACCTGGTTTAGTAAACTTGATACAGCTTGCACGTCTTTAAGAAAGTTTTTCCCCGTAGGCATCTGTAGTACTGTTTGATTGGCTCATTTTACGTCTCTAGTGGAAAGTTCTTCGTGTTTTACTACTCCAGGCTTTATCTAGGATAATTCTTCTTTTTTACTGATTGTTTTACATCATCTGCGGGTGACCAAATTACCATGCCCTCAATACCCGTTTCAAAGGTGGTGAATATTCTATGTTGAGAGTGACTTTCCCACTAACCATCCTTTGAGTCTCTTTGGTGCACTCTCTCTTAGCTCCCATAAGTTATTCTGCACAACCACGACATTACAGCTGAAGGACGGCAGAAAGATTTAAACTTGGTATCAGTTAACCTGGCAAGTCAACACTCGCTCACTACTCGGACAAAATCCAAGTCGCGGCACCAAAGCTTCTTTTGTCTCGTTTCTATGGTAATTTGTCAGATGGAAGGCAAATCCTGAAATAATTGGAGTTTCTAGGATTTGGTCAGTCTTTGATCTTTGTACATGCAAACCAACTCAACAAACGGACAACTGATTTCAACTCTCTCTTTAAACGTGAATATTGAGTTGATAACTTTTTATTGTGAACTTTGCTGGTCAACAAGGTTGGACAGATTAGCAGAAAGCTAGAGATAACTTATACTGGTAACAAAGTAGACGTCCTTAACGTCACTTGCAAGTGAGAAGTGGCGGGCTACCTGAGCAAAACTAAAGACAAACAAATAGAAGAATTTTATAATAAACTAAACTATGGACGGGTATAGCTTGTGATAATACATCAGTTAAGAGCATTCCACAATCTATTAACATTGTTATTCCTTCCCGTGCTTCAGCACACTGAATGATAAATTAAATATTAATGAAAACTACAAAAAAAGAAAGAAAAAATTTACTCTACCAAATTCGTATATACATAGTTATAACAAACATTTTCAATCTTGAAAAAATGGCAAGTTATAATTTTGCGACTTTAAATTATCTTGTAATGTAGAGTTTAGCCTTAAAAAAGAGATCGCACCCCCAAGGTAGGAGAAACAATTGGGGCAACCTTGGCCCACACCAAGCAAATAAGCACTGTTGTAGAAGCTGTGTGGGCTAACAATATATTTCGTATGACTGTTTCTATTCACTTTTTTTAGAAGAGATTAATATTTCGACTTTCTTCCCAAACATAGCCACGTTATGCAGCTGGCGAAGTCCATGTTTAGAAACACGTGCTTTGTGTCCAACCTAAAGTGTAACCTAGGGGTTAAGGCCACATGTTCGATCCTACAATTGGAAATACGATTTTGTTTTTCATTTTCTGCGAGGCGATGCTCCTTTCTAAAATGAAATGACATAGAAGTGAAACGTCGCATAATGTAGACACGGTGTTTCAAAAGCCGCTTCGTTTGTTGTAAAAAAAAAAAAAAAAAAGTAGTAGAAAAATAATTTGGCGGCTTATTTTTCTTATTGTATGATAGATATGTATTAATTTTTACACCCTGCATTATTTCAAACTGCATATTAATATTGGAAATGTTATTCTGATTGTAGTTTAGGTGCGCCAGTACCACAAACGGGACTATCCATGCTGTATATAGAAATGTTAGATAGTTCTCGACACAATCCTTTTTTTATATGACTTTGCTGTAGGAACTACCATTTCTCTAAATATTTCAAAGACCTAAGACATTTAAATTTCGTGTGGTTCAAGGTTCAAAGTATGCTCATTAAGTTATAGACGTAACAAGTATGATTTTTCACTGAGTTTTAGAAACAAACACTGATTGGTGCATATAGATCTTTTGTTAGTGAATAACATACTTGCTTCTGGTGTATAGATTAGGTTCTTCAAACTGTTACGTACCAGAAACATGTACTTAACATAGCTTTTCGAGTAAGTTACTCTGCAATGTTTTTTGCTGCTAACTTGCTCAACTATTTATACCAGCTGGATTGTGTGTGTGTGGAGGAGGAACCTTTTGATATTGTAAATGAAACCTCGTTCCTCACTTTTCACCTAAGCAGTCTTGTTCTTAATCATCTGTTTATTCACCTTATTTTTGTTTTGAGCTTTTGTTGTTAAGCACAAAGACAAGCAATGAATGGGCTATCTGCGCCCACCGCAAAAATCGAAACCCGAATTTTAAAGTGACGTAATTTTTTTAAAATCTAAGTTTATCTGTAGAGCACTTTTTACTACATGCGCACTAAAAATTCGATGTTGTAAGTTAACATTGGTTCCATTAATTTAGTTTACGCCGTGATAAAGAGCCTCCTTTGGAACTGTCACGAGGTACATGCCCACTGATACGTTCTGTAATCTATCATCGACCAAGCATTGTGTGCTACCTAGAATAGTGCAAAAGCTAACAGTTTTCAAGATTTGTTGTTGTTGTAAAGTTTCTATTCACACTTTGATAAAAAAAGAAAAAAGTGTTTATTTCTCTCTCTCTCTACTCTCTTCTCTCTCTCTCTCTCATACACACTGAAAACTGAGGAGATGCGGTATTATTTTCATAAGGGAATAGATTAGAGGTTCTATGCCTAAAAGAACTGTATCTTACAAAATAAAAGTGTAGTGTAATTCTAATACCACCTACCTGTATAATTAAGAGTGACGTGCATGCGTGATAAGCTTTTTAAGTTCTTTAAACTATGCAAAAATCAAATTAGAAGAAGGGAAGTACGGACGACGTCATGATATGCGTGAAGGAGGGGTGGGTTTTTAGACCGCACTACGCATTACAAAGGGAAAGGTGTTTGGGGAATGGGATCTGTGATCCCTCGGACAACAGTGTTTATATGGTAAGGAGTTGTGTGCGAATTCCTTCATTTGTTTATAGACACTTAGAGTACCGGTATCACCACCCTGTTGAGTTGTAATATTTGTCTCCGACACCCAGGTTTTGAAAGCGTCAATATGTCTGGTGTCTTACTACATAAGTCGATGGATTTTGTCATTTCTAATCACACCATTCAGCTCAAAGTGCCTTCTGTACTAAAGGTGTTTAGTAGGTATCACGTGTTGTGAAATAGGTTTAATCATACTGGCATTGAGACGACCCGCAGGGCTATCAGATTCGTTGAAAACTACTCACCTAACCTCTTACATGAGTAGTGTAAGCAGGTTACTTAACTGTTGTAATCATTTTAACTACACAGCATTGCCTTTACATTGTATAAACTTTGTGCATTCAGATACAAAGTTCCACAACAACAAAAGAAAAGTTTCGTACGCGCAGCATGAGTTTCCCCTAGTAAAATAATAATAAAATATGGAAACGTACAAGAGATACACAGAAACGAGTAATGGAAACTAATATAAAATTTTTAATAGTGCAAAACATTACCACAATAAACAAACCTGTGAATAAGTTGTAGAATGCACTAATGTTTTTTTATTTTTTCATATATATAAGAGCCCATTTCTTTACACAAACATAACACAATGTTTAACTACTGAAATACAGTTTAACAATGTTCGATCTTGGCAATATTATTCAGCCTTTGAACCTTTTCAGTTTTTACATAAGCTCAAACAGCCTTAAGAGAGTTTGTTTGGTCTTTGTATACGTCAAATCATGGTTGAGTATTTGAGTATTTTAATGGCCTATTTAATATTAAGATATAAGTTCACTGCATTTGCTTTATGCTTGAGATCATTGCCTTAGTGAAAAATGGATCTCGCTCTTGAGAGAATGGCATGATGGACCAAAATCTGCATACTTCTCAGCAGTCAAGGTGCCGTTAATTTTGTGTATCACTGTAATGTACTCCCAAATTTTTACAGAACCTCTGTGCTCCATTATAGCTTTTTTACATTGAACATGTAATCCTCCTTTCGTCGTCGAACTAACTGTTTTTTATTGTCGTCGAACGCCTTGAACCAGGAATCACTCGTAAAAATCACAAGTGTCCAGCTTTACTTATTCCACTGTTTGTTTGCTCATTTCAACCTGTTGGTTTAGTTACATCTTATCAACAGCCGTTTTCTATCAGCTACATGTCTATTTATACGATGTGTATTTTACTGTTCTCGGAGTAACAGTGAAGCCCGTATTTACAGCAAAGTTGCTGGCAAAATGCAGTTGTCAAACCTTTTTTTCTATCTTTGAATTGAATACCCTTGAGATACTTAACATAGCTTTTGTAGAGTTCTGGTTTTCTTCCTCAACCACTTCTATTGTTAACTTTTCCAGTTTGACGTACCATTTTCAGAATCTTGCGTGCATCTGTTACTGAAACATGCAGCCTTGCTATAGTTATTCAATGGTGTATCTTGGACCAGCTGGTACTTTGATTTCTATACACTAGTCATGTGATATTTCAATCTTGAGAGCCATGACTAAAAACGCATTACTACAAATGTTACTACTACTGGGCATAGTATGACTCGGACTTTATTCTAGTGTGATACTTTCTGATTAAATGGATGACAATCAATCGCACTGTAAACTATCAACATGTATTTCATTTCCTTGCACACAATAAAGGGCTAGCATTTCTGTTGTATTTGCCTCTATCCTTTTCCTTCACCATTTCATTATTTTCTTTAGTGTAAACGCACATGATGTGCATTTTGCTGCTTGAGGATAGTGCAGTACATAGTTTGATTCCAGTAGTTTATACATTTAATTAAGTTAGAAGTGGCTTCAGATAGGGAAAGAATTCCAAATTTATTTCTACGCATTTAAAAGAAAATAGAAATACATTTAAAATATTATGCCAAAGCTACTTAGAGTATCTGCCTATTTTTGGACTATTGACCTAGGAGAAAGCAGTGAGTCAATAGCCTCCTACCACTCAAAAAACATGCTAAAGGATCGACTGTTACCATTATAATACACCCATGACTTAAAGGGGGATAATTTGTGGTATAGCACAGATTCCAATCAGGCTCGCTAGCTCCGAAATCCAGAGTCACAGGGCCAACCAGCGACCCTGTTTTAAATGTAAAAATGTGAAAAGGTAAGAATTTTAACTTAATGATGATAACAATACATCCATTTAAATGGAGGCTCGAGCGAGACCTCATAGTTAGTATGCTCGGATTGTGAATCTTTAAGTTCATGGTTTGCCGCAAGAACGCGCTCCGCATATTATGGTCGCAGACAAGTCCCACTATTCGTTCAGACACGAGTAGCTCGAGAGTTGGCGGTGGTTGCTGTTGACTAGCTGCCTTTCTTCCAGTGTTTCAGTTCAAAATTAGATTGTTCTAATTTAGCCCTCTGTTTAGTTTTGCGCGAAGACTGAAAGCCATTTGAATTCACATGGGAACTTTGCAGCACAACATCTAATATAGGACCACCCTTAACGACAGTTAAAATTAACTATATCGTTATCATCAAGTGAAGTTCTTAGTTTACTTAATCAGCGTTTTGAGCGTTTACTAAAAAACCTTTCACAAACATATGTAATTAAAATGATAGGAGCGTTTAGTGCATCGTTAATTTTTATTGTATTTAATCTCAACGCTTAAAAATTAGAATGACTCAAACTTGTGTGTTTTGATATTGCGGCATGATGTTACTAAAAATACAGATTCCTAAATATTTTCCAATAACTCAACCAATTTAAAATGTTTCTCATAAATGAGCTTTATGTAGGTACTTTTAAGGTCAAAACTACTTTGTTTCTCACGTTTTCCTACGGAAAATTGAAAGCGCTAAACAACAGTACACAATTAATAAAAATATTTTTATTTAAATAAATAATATATATATATTTAATGTCTAACAATCTAACACAATTGCTGTATTCACAACAGTTGCATGTCAGTTTGGTGTATACTAGTTCTTCGACGGCTTGGTGTTAAGCTTCAAGTGTATTAAGCAAAAATACGGTTTTCGACTTCCCGCGGTGGACATGGCGCAGATAATTCATTGTGTAGCTTTGCGCTTATGAACAAACAAGACATACTCTAATGAAATTTTGGAGTAATAAAGGCTATATTTGGAAAATAAGGGTATATTTGATACACCTTATTCACAAATATTACTCCTTGGTAGTGAATTGTTCTTGTCTAAAATATTTCTTTTTATGTCTGAAATACTACATAACGAAGCAAGTTTTTAGTAAAATTATTCGTTTGCGAATTTCTTTACCAAAAAGCGCACATTTACGTTTCAAAAGTATTTAACTAATACCAGCAGAGTGAAGTTTTCTTTCGTGATTTAATTTAATTTTCCGAATGAGAAAGACGTATACTTCATAACCAGTTAGTTACAGAATAATAACATACTACAGAACTCTGAATTCAAACCATATTGGCTGACTACATCATGTATATCAGTTTGAATTGTTTGTTTGTTTTTTATAGCAAAGCCACACTGGGCTGTCTGCTGTGTCTACCGAGCTGAATCGAACCCCAGATTTTAGCGTTGCAAGTCCTTACTTACCGCTGTTCTATCGGGGGACCATCAGTTTGGAAGCTCGTGATTTGTTACTGTGGGAAATTTAGAAGGCAACTGTTAATTCAGTTTTTTTTTTCTTCTAGTTGAGAACATCGAACGCAGGATATTGGACTGAAGTTATGATTTTCTATTCTAAACCTAGCTGGAATTCAAATCTATTTGATGTAAAATGTATCAAGTGGAGATGATACGTTAGGAAGCTCACATAAACATGACTTGGGGGAAGTGGGGGTACAAAAGTAGGTTTTGAGGATCGCAGAACCTGAATGTGGTATCGGGTTTTTTTTTTCTATCTCCCTTCAAGATCCTGAGTTTTTTTATTTTTATTTTTTCTGGACGGACCATCCTTGGGTAGCTTTACAATTGTAGATAATGGAAGAGCTTCATCGGTGCGTTGTGAATCATAAGGGGGGAGGATGACTACTACAGTGAAATGCAGGTGTTTTTGCTAGTGTTAATAATTATACCTTTACGTTCATCGCTCTTTTTTATAATTTCTACTAAACTTTGTGTGCCACGAATGTTTTTAGTATATTTTAGGCGTTATGCACGGAATGTTTCCTTCGAGTCCAATTGTGTAATTTTCTTAATAAGCAATTTTTAATATAATTGTTTTAAAATCTGGTTTCTTACTGCTTGAATAACGCATTCTGTAAAATGTTTTTTCCTTGTGGTTTCTTTAAGACTGGTTTGCCATCTGGTGGAGGCTTCTTTTTATAAAATATTCTGCACAATATATACACCTGGAAAAAAGTTAAGCACCCCCAAATATTTTTCAGGATTGCTTATTGAAAATAAGGTTTAATT
>NW_013666282.1:83961-86715 GCF_000517525.1 Limulus polyphemus
AGTACTCCGAGAAGACCCACTTTCACTGGTAACGACCAATTCGTTACCAGTGTCCGGTTAGCGATAAGAAGTAAGTGGGAAAGGCAAAGTGAAGTCCGGTGCTGGGGATTGATTAGCTATTGAATGTGTTGTGGAGTCTGCTGATGTTCGCCATGGTTTTGTTGCGGAACAGTTTCCGGTTCCAGGCAGGTGGTAAAGGTGGTAAAGGCGTGGGGTTCTCGGTGTCGGTGTCGTTGGTGAGTGGGCAGAAGATACAGAAAGGTTCATCAGGTAGGTAGAGATCGGGGGAGGTGTCAGTTACTAAGGCGTTAGGTGAGATTGACGACGATGATGTGGAAAGAGGCTTGGGGCTGGGAAGCAGGTTACTGGTATTTTGATAGGCGTCGTTGGTAACTGTGCAGACTTGCGGCTGAGTCTGGGTGCCTTTTTTCCTCCTCGTAGTATTGGTTTGGGTTGGCTTCCAAAATATAGATGAAAGGTCGACCGACCATTTGCAATAATTTCAAACCTGTTATCCGCGTAACTAGTTGTAAGCACAAGTCGGGTTCACTAGTAAATGCTGGCCAATCGCTGATTCACATTTTGGTAGTAGGACTTATGTTTTACAGGAGCGACATGTTAAATTATTTTCTTTCACACTTAGAATTAAACAACATGTACCCATAAGAACTATCTTGCAATCTTTGTGAAGTGCAACCTACGTACCGACATTCGCAGTGGCACGAGAATTCATAAATAACCATACTTTTCTGTGTGGTAGGTATCGCATCTTTGTGTGTGTTGTAGGCAACAACTTACGTGTGGAATAATATTTTAAGATATGTTTAAGAACTCGGCTAACACATGTTTCCGTATATAAAAGCTATCTTCAAGTTTTGCACAACAATAAAACCTTTTCAAGAATATTATTTGATAACTGTTCATGAGTGTTTAATATGGCATTCTATAATCTGATCCAATTTTGTTCTAGTTACTGAAAGTCAAATTTTGATGCTGTTGGATTGCAGCAATATTTTTTTTCCCTTTGATTAGAAACTGAAATGAGCTTGTTACAATGCTTTGAAATATATTAATAATGTAAAACAACCGCATAAGTATTTTCTAAAATTGTTTAATTTCGCTATTCAAGACAATTTAGACACTTTTAAACACGCTATTAATTTGCTCTAATCTAGCTTATTTTTGTAAGCTAATTCTCATAATTACATACCCAGGAAGTTATGCAGGAATTTCACGGCAACAAGTGTTTAAGAAACCTTTTTAATATATGTCGTCATTTACATGGGAATTATGTATATGTTATAAGCTTTTTAGTATATAGAAGTTCATATTAGTGTTAGCTAAAGAAACTATTGGCGTCACGTGATGACGTCTGAATTTTCTTACGTTTAGGAAATTACTTGAGTAATATTAAAAACTAGAGATTTATTGAGTTAGTGAATTTTGTTAGTCAGTTTATCATTTGATATCAGCTAGCTGGTTAGTCAATTATTTCAGTTTTGGGAATATTGTGTTTGTTCTTGCGGCAAAGTGCTAGAGATACGAGAAAGTGCCCAGTATACAAGAGACGTTGTTACTTTCGTAGTTCTAAGATACGCGGTAGGTTGTCTGCATTTTGTCCACCGCAGGAAACCGAACCCCGGATTTCGGCGTTAAACCACCGGGGGGTCAGTTAGAAAATAAATGAAACTGTTGTGCCAGGTTTATAGTAATGTGAGCTTAGGCCTATCGACGAACGTTAATTAATCCCGAACTTTTAGTAAAAAAATATTTTGGTGAATTCATTGGCCTAGACTTTGCATTAGTCTTTGTCAACTAATCGAAGAACATTCCGAGCAAAAAAAAAAACCCCAACAAATTATGTACCGATAAATAACAGATTGTCATAAACGGTTTATTATAATAACTGTATAATAATATTTCATGATGTGTTTTACTAACTTATAAACTTTGGTGTTTGTAAAGGAAAAATCATATTTTAATTTTTAATATAACATATAGGTGCATGCATACGCGGCAATCATTCTTCCACTACTTTGTTAAATATGCAGCGTTAACAATAATTAAAAAATAGTGTTCACATTGTATAGGTCTTACGAAAGTAGTAGTGTAAAAAAACTTCAAACTTTTATCAGCTATAATGAAAGATAGACATACGGTATTGGTTAGGCCAAGCAAATTAGATTAGTAGTTTCTAGCTCAAGTTTTCAAAAGAATCATACGGGTTGACGGTTATTGTTGATTATTCATTGCCAACTTTTAAGCACAAACTTACTAAATTTCATGAAACTATCCTAATTAAAGAGCGTTTAGCGTCACGTGATATTAGCTTAAGCAATTAGCATAAATAATGATGCTTGATAGTGCTATACCAATTGCATGGGGATGATGACAAGAAACTGTTAATCCAAATTTCATGGTGTTAGTATAAAGGAAGATATTAACACTGTCTTAGAGAGGAAAACTACCACCATATATTTTAAAGAATCTGATTGGTTCTGTAAAGCATAGGTCTGTTTTGAATAATAGGGTTGCGATCCTAAAACTGATGTTGGCTACAAAATTTCATGATATCTAATCAAAAACACCTTAGGTGTGTGTGTGTGGGGTGGGGGGGGGGTGGGCGACCGAACGAAGTAGTGAGTGTGCGACAATAAGTAAAGGAATAGAAAGTAAGTAAGTTCGGTACGGTACAACGTAGGAGCTACTACTTACTAGTATTAGAATAAGTTAATTTACAGAACTAAATACTCC
>NW_013666282.1:86736-89792 GCF_000517525.1 Limulus polyphemus
AATAAGGTTAGGGTCGGTACGTACTAAACCTAACGTAGTAGTTGGTCGTACTAAACTTAACTATATAATCTAATACAAACCTACGTAGGTGTGTGTGTATGGGGGGGGGGGGGGTGCGGCCAAACAAGGATTGAGTGTGCGACATAAAGGAATGAAATGAAAATTGGCGGTCAAACTGGAAGCTACACTTACAGTATTGATAAGAATTTTACAGCAAATATCCATTCGTTAGTTAGTTAGGCCGCTTAATTTATTTTACGCACCATCATGGCTAAAGTTGAGAAATAAATGCAGCCTATAAAGTCAATGTAACATATGCTCGTTTGGCCAACAAGCTCGTTAAATGTTGATTTTTGAATATAATTACTGTGAGTTGTCCGAATTAAATTCTTGTATAAAGTATGTACAAATTGAATTCAGGATTGAAATTTTCATTATGGATGGCACCTTATGTGAACGTTCAGTTACCCCTAGGAAGGCACCTTATGTGAACGTTCAGTTACCCCTAGGATGGCACCTTATGTGAACGTTCAGTTACCCCCTAGGATGGCACCTTATGTGAACGTTCAGTTACCCCTAGGAATTAGCTGTAATCGTCCTATATTTTAAACTAATGACCAGATGGCCTTCAGCCAAGCTATCTGTGCTGCACTCACCATAGGAGTCTAATCCCAAATTTTAGTGATAAGCTTACTACTGAGTTACTGGAAGCGTCACTCTTATAACGTGCTCACAGCTGCATGGGGCGTGTTTTAGACACATCACATCTCGAACCCTGGACCATTAATTCGCAATCCGACACGATAATCACTATACCACGCATTTGACTTAATTTCTTTGGTCATTGAATTAATTTATCTGAGATGAAGATTTCTGCTAACAGCTGTTTGGAATATGAAGTCTATCTGTAAAATAAGGAAGCTGGCTATGTTTTTACAACTTAACGTACGAACACTGACAAGAACTACCAAAGTAGTCGTAATTCTTCTTTACGACTAGGGTGGACAGTTAAGAATTATTAATTAAAAAGTGATCCAAATAGTCGTGAGAAGTAACGAACTTGTAAGGTTGTTTCCTCAAAAAAACAACAACAAATTATTCAGAGCATAACAAAGACTTTCTGCCGAAGTGAAAAGAAAAAACAGACCACCAACAACATATAATAAACTAAAATAAAATTGTGTAGGGCGGAGATTAAAGTTATTTCATTACGTTTTTATAATTAGTTTAAAACCGTTTCATTTTATTTTTTCATAAATTAGATTTATTAAACCTTAACAAATCGGAATGTTTGAAGAGGAGAGATGCTATAGGTAAAGTTTATTAGCAGATTGCTGGTTATCTTAATTTAATCTTCTTTCTAATAAAAGACTACTATATAGGATGTCACGTGCTAGTTATCATATACAATACGTAGAAGATATTCCGTGAGATGCTTTTAATAGCACTTAAATGAATTACTGAAAAACATGGCATTCAAAATAAAAATATTCAAAACTATTAATTTTCATTCGATGCGTCATCTGTTTAGACAGCGGTAAGTCTATGGACTTGCAATGTTAAAAACTGGGGTTAGATTCTCTGCAGTGGACACAGCAGATAGCCCAGTGTGGCTTTGCTCTAAAAAAAACAAACTATTCTGTGCTCCAACAATTTTATAACCACGCAATAGTCATTGTACACTACTGTTGGCTATTTTTATATTTTTCTCAAATATCTTTGAAAAAAAAATATCAAGAACCCACGAAAGGTCCATGATGATCAGAATTTGTCGGGAGATAAGCACTGAGGTATAATTGAAATGGTTGCCATACTTGTAAAAATGGGAGAATGAATAAAGAGTTTTAGAGACCCTAAAAGTTTAATGGTTATCAGAAGTCGGGAAGATAGAAAGTTATCGTTACAAAACTCTTTATAGTATAGTGATTATAGAATTATGTGAACGTCCTTCGACAAACTTCTGTAAGGTTATAGATAAAGATTGCAATGCGCAGAAGAGACATTTTGTTTTTAAAACTGGGCAAGAAAGTTTGCGTAACAGAACTTCCAAGTTATAAAATTTTGAAATTATTTCTTAATTATACACGTTTGTAGTTACTTAAAAAGTGTTATTCCAATTTCCTGTCTTGGATAATATCGTTAAAAAAGCTTTCCACTTTCACAGAGACTTACAAAGGTGCAGTAGCTTTTCAACCGAAGTAATACAGTAAAAACTATCTTGCAGCTGCTGCTGGTGTAACAGAAGATTCATGACGTTGTCAACCCCCTCCCCCAGCAGGAAAAAAAAACCTGTGGTAATCTTGGGAAATGTAAATAGTACATGCTGGCTATAAATAGAAAATTGCAATTTAAATTTAGTTCGTGGCGAAGGTGCAGAGGGAAAAGACGACATGTTCACACGAAACCTAATTTTTGTCATAAATTTCCTGAAATAGTTTCCTGCTTTACTTTTTTGTTTTATGAGATTGTAGTAAACACATTGTGGTATAGCTTATCTCTATCCTTCACTATGGTTCCCGATGGGCACTATTTCTCATCATAAACTGATATAATTAAAATCACGCTAAAGAAAGTAATATTTGTCGGAGTATAAGATAGCTTATTCTAATCGGAGGTTATTATGTACTTGGAATGAAACAAAAAAAAAAATAAAAAATCAACCTGGCCATCAATATAGCTCATTAAGTATACGTTTCATACGTATATACTTGTTGAAAATGCACTGTTTCATTAGGTTTGTACTATCGATGTTAATATTTTTTGCTGTAAACCCGATATCTCGCATGGTTCAGCCAGCTTATATTTAGACCAGCCTAGTAGTCCTAAGGACAAATTCTAAGTTAACATTGCAAACCAATCTACAATATTAGATTTTAAATAACCACAAATTGAGTTAAATGATACTTTAAATTTAGTAGTTAAATTCTACTTTGGATTTAGCAGTTAAGTAAAAGCCAATATATAGTCAGTTTATGCTATTTGCCAACAAGATTGATACAGTTTTCTTTTTTAACACAAATGTTTTAATATACAAACAACAATACAATTTACAATAA
>NW_013666282.1:90157-95565 GCF_000517525.1 Limulus polyphemus
ACACACATATATTCCTAAACTCAAGAATCTTCTACAACTTTGGAGAATAGACGGGAGTTTCGCAATACATATTTAACAGTATAAGTTATGTACACTTGTAAATATAAATTTTAATTCAAGCAAACATCGATATTAAAATGAATATATGATAATAAATCCGTCACAGTATGGATGACAATTTAACATAAAATAAATATTACATTCGATATAGTAGCTAGTGTAACTACTATTATTAATGAGAGGGGAAAATAAACAAAATATTATACCTTACTTGGAGACTTCTCAAACACTAGTTCTCGTTAATGTATATTTCAATGTCAACTTGTTTTCTAACACTGCAACTTTAGCAGAAGTGTGTGTACTCTTGAAAATGTAAGGGCACGAGTTGGCCTGGTGGTAGATATCTTGGATCTTGCAAGTCGAGTTTGAAACCGTGCGATACTACAAAGAATCCTTCGCACGTTAAGTCGTGAAGCTGCGGGTTATGACAGTAATAGTCAATCTCTTGGCATGGAACGTGAGTGAAGTGCTGCTATCTGATTGCCTTCGCTTTGGTCAGAGTTTCAAAATTTAAAGTTTATTGTAGAGCGTCACTTTCGAATAATATTAGTCGACATATTAGCGCTAATAAGAAAATGTGCCAGAAAAGAAGTAAACAAAAAAACAAGCAACTAGGTTGAGAAATATAGAAGTAAATTAATGTATTTTATTGCATAGAAGTACATATATGAAACAAATATAAAGTGAAACAAGCCTAGTGATTAAACTTAACAACATAATGCGAATAAATATTTACTTACTGAATTTCACAAGTAAGTTACATAAATCTATAATAATAATAATCATTACTGCTTTAAGTTTCTTGACTGAAATCCTTTGAGTGTTTTCTTTTAGCACAGTTTTGTTTTATTAGTTGTGAGATGTATATTAGATGCTGAGGTAACATTTAGTTGCATATTTCATCACGCCTTAACACCTGGTCCAGTCGCTTCTCCACACAGAGCAAGATAATTTCTATACAATTTTTTTTTATAGGATGCTGTACTTCAAGGTAGCTTTATAAGCAGTAAAAGTTTACACTGATTATAATGGTTTGGGTATAAATCCAAAATTTATTTAGCTTTTTTCCATAACCCACAAATTTTTCATCTTTTTTAAGACTTTTAACTAGTGTAGCTTAAATATGGGCTTTAACTTTATATCGCAATCTCCTTTTTTTATGGCGTAAACAAAATGTTCATATAAGTTTACTTTAAATTTTTAATGTAAATGTATTTTCTATGACAATTATTCCTTAAGCCTAGATGTGCATCAGCGCACTACATAAATTTGATCAAAACCAAGGTACCTCAGCAAAACAATAAGAAAACCAGAACATATAAATTACCACAAGTTAATGATGACTCACCATTTACTATAAGCATACTTTCTAAAACACGAGATTTTAAAGAAAGTAAATACAGTCTTCCTCATCAAAGGAAGAATCCTAAAGTTTATAGACAAATGATGGTACCTTTTTAAATTAACAAAGAACTAGCCCTAATATTTATAAAATATACATACAATAATTTTCACCTAAAGATAAGTTTGTTTGTAATTTTGAAACAATGTATGACACGTCAATCTCGCAATTAACTTATCATGGTTTAGTTTTAGATACTCAGTTTACTTTCGCTCCGTTGATCTTTTAATACTTTTTATTTTAATTATTATTATTATCTGATACGATTACCTTGTTAGAAAGCTAAAGTTATTTTATTGGATTAGTATCATACGAAACTACGGAATAAAATAGTATTCCTCATCTTATCAAATATGATGGGAATATGTAGCCCTTTGTTAGAAAGAAATATCCACGTGGATCTAATTATATAGATTTCTTTACTTTTATATAATTAATTGTTTAATCACAGTAACCTCTACAATATGTTAAAGAAAGATACGATTCCTTTCAGGTAACGAAAGTATCGCACTAAATTCTTAGTTACCACAACCAGTAGTGAACTATTAAGATATATTTTAACTTTAAAGACAAACTTAATTTCCTAATGTGATGTCGTGTACTAACAACTAGTTTTAAAGCAAGCTTAAACACATTCATATTCACGATACAATTCAGTCTTGCTAGCAGATCCTTCTTGTTGAAAGCTACAATAATTTATTTATCACCGGGAAAACTTTAGCTATATCTTAGATCCTAAGTAAGTATACCTAAGTTTTATAATTGTACGTCGGTACAGAAAAATAACCAATCAAAAGACAGAGTTAACTTGGAAAGGGCGTGTGATTACCACGTGGTGGACACGCGCCTACATAGCAAATAAAATAATAACTAAAGAATTTCCTGGAAGTTAAGATTTTGATTTGTAGTTGTTAGGTGGCGGTCCAGTTGACTAACTGTATGGGTTGCCAAAACGATATGCAGGTATTTTTGTAGTAATTAAAAATGCATGTGGCTATTTTTATGTTTGCCTATTGCCTTGAAAAACAACAACAAAAAACACAAAGATGCACGTACTTGTTGAACAATAAATAACAGCAGTAATATCATTTGTCTTCTCACGTATGCTGGTCTGTTCATACTATATTTCGGAAATTATTCAAGTTATATTTCTTCCTATAATGTCTTATCTTTACCAATTTGTTTTAGTGATTTTGAAAATCCTATAAATAAATAAATCCCTGTAAAAATACAAAATCTTAAACTTCCAGTCCACCTGAAACTAAGACTTTATAATGTCTCCTTTGGATTGATCTATTTTTCTGTGCAAAATCATTTAATTCCATGCATTATTGTGTAATGACCAGCGTTTTACGATTATATTATACAGGCGAATAGACTGACGAAGTGTGCCACAAAATACAAGACAAAATGTTTTGGATCTTTTTTTTAAAACCTTTAAAATCATAAAATAATTTTAGACAGCAATTTACCAAGTTAAAAAAAAAAACAACAAAGTACATGATAAATGATAAAAGCTTTTTACCATGTTTTAAACATTCTACGTTCTAGGAAGCTAAATATATAAATATTTAAAATCACCCGGCAATTGACGTAGGACCTATATAAACCAACGTCAAAGCGTGTATGAATATATGCGCATACCTCACTATAGAACGCGGTTATAAGTCACTGAAAAATTGTATTATAGCTGATACATGCACGGGAAGGTGCTAGCGCTGGGTAACGTCCTTGAGTGTGTAACTTGTTTAAAGACCGTTTTCATACACTCCTCTCGACTAATGAGTCTTGACGTCGGAAATGCTGTACTTATGTGCAAAGAGGCGTTTGTGGTTAGCGTCCAGAGATCCAGAGAAGAATGAAAATTACATGAAGCAAGTACATCTTGATGTCACACTGCACGTGGTTATTTATTTGGTTGTTCTTTATCATAATTTTGTTATGATCGTTTGTTCTGGAACACATTCCAAGCATCCAGCTCGTTATTATACTTAGTTACTTCAAAACTTATTTCTACTTTCTTTTCATAATGAAGATACGTTTTTAGTTACCTATACATATGTAATACACAAAACATATTTGTATTCGTCCTGGTCATTAAAACCATATGAACCGACCACTTCTTAGCTGTATGAATATAGTTTGACTCGAGTTTTATCAAAGCCTGCATGTGATTAGGAAATCTGACTAATGTTTCGTATTTTCAATTTGAACATCTTCTTAAGCGATACATGAGCTAAACGGCTAGGTCAGTTTTGTTTGGTTGTCGCTATTCGCAACTACACAAAAGGCTATCCGTACTCTGCCCACCACAGGTATCTAAACCTGATTTTTACGTTGAGCCCGCAGACTTACCGCTGAGCTACTAGTGAGCGGCCAGGTCAGAGGCCCCAAGATAGACTCAGGGTAGCTATATCTCATTTTGAAATACTGACTATTTGAAATACGGAATGTTGTGGCTAGAACCTTGGAAATAACTTTCCTACATGCAGTCCGGGGTGCTGACCACTAAACTACGCCCGTTAGAATTATGTATAATTTAAATAAAATAAACAAATTACACTTCTCATGCAAATATTATAGGCTACACAGGTTGCAACAACTATGAGTGAGTTATGGCATACTTCTGGTTAACAAGACTTTATTTTAACATAACGTAATCTCTGGACAGCAAGAAACATTTGCTTCTTCAAGGTTGTTCTTGCATACCTACCTTTTGAGAAAAGTAAACATTAAAACTCGTCCTTTCTTAAGCTCCAATAAAGTTCTGGTCTGCACTTATTCCACAATTAGATTACCCTGTTAGGAAACCCAAACTGGCTTAACTGGAACCTAGCCTGCCTGTCTTTTCTAATTCTTAAAATCGTGGCCGAGTTCAAAGCAGTGGTTCTATGGACCACAGGGGTATTGTAATAGTGGGAGTCAAAACCTACTATTCGGTCTGACAAGAGTAGTCCTCTGAATATAATAGGACGAGAGGAAAACGGGAAAACAACAACAAATATATCGACTGAAAACAGATATCAATTACAACAAAATATTGCAACGACATATTTATCCACCTCTGTCAAAGAACATCACTAAATGGCAACAGTTATAATATACTGACAATAGTGAACCATTTTGTGTTTCAAAACTGTCCCTGAACAGTAGAAAAAAAAAAAGAAAGTAAAAGCTTAAAACCATCCTTTTATTTTTCAGGAAATGGGCAATTTCCTGAAAATAAAATAAACTTAACTACAGCCCAGACTGCCTTTTTCAAATGTTAAGTTAAACTTGCGCTCTTTTGGCCTATTATTTTCGTAATACAGCACAAAGAAATCGGAAGTTTTTGTCTTGTTGATCCCCTAGATAATCATTTAAACTTCAGTAATATCACCTCTTATCCTTCTTTCCTGAAGAGAAATTACGTGAAAAAATCCTGGCTTGTCCCTGAACCCGTTTCCAATAAATCAATATTTTTTTTCATAGATTAGGGAACAAACCTGTATACGGTATTTCAAGTGAGGCCTAACTAGTGATTCTGTATAGAGAATTACATCTTTTGACCAGCGATCAATATGTATACTAAATATTACAATTTTCGAATGGTCTGAAACCGAGTTAACTGATACTTTAAATTTAGTAGTTAAATATATGCCAATATATCTCCAATTTATGATATTTGCAAACAAGATTGATACTGTTTTCTTTTTTTAACACAAATATGTTTTAATATACAAGCAACAATGCAATTTACAGTAACAGTTATTACAAATAGTTATTACACACAACGAGTTATGTACAAAAATTTTACAAATTTAAAAGTAATATAGTTTTCTTTCTAGCCTTTATCTTATTGACGGTTCACGATGAGCTAGTTAATTACGAGTTGATGTAGGTACGATTTGCTTAACTAGCTAGCTTTGTCCTTCATTATTCACCAGCCACACACGTGAAATTATAT
>NW_013666282.1:96273-97207 GCF_000517525.1 Limulus polyphemus
AAAATACTAATGTCCAATGAGAATCCACTAGTAAGTTAAATGTATTTGACAATTGTTACGTAACTTTGTAAATGCTCCTGGACTAATATCTGAAGTTTTTCGATTGATAAGCGTTATAACAATCGCGGTTATAGCTTCCGAAGTTTATAGCACACTGACTATAGCAATGGTTATATTTACAGGCGTGTGCTGAGTTTCTAGAAAATTCAGATTACGTAACAATACAAAGCTACACTAAGCGTTTACGTTCACACGCATATATTCCTAAACTCGAGAATCTTCTACAACTTTAGAGAATAGGCGGGAGTCTCGCAATACATATTTAACTGTATAAGTTACGTACACTTGTAAATATAAATTTAATTCAAGCAAACATCGATATTAAAATATATAATAATAATTATGAATTCAGTTAACCTTATCTGTCTTCTTAAATAGGTACGTATTTTAAAACATTACTCGAGAGTCGAATTCGAGCAACCTCGTTTCTTTTTTAATACTAAAATATTTTCAGAACGCCACTGTTGTTAGAGATAAATGAATTTTGCGATGATATCTTATTTTCTAAATATTATAATAGAGAACAATGAATTCTGACCTTAAATCCAGTTGAGTTGTAGCTTTTGTTACTAATGGAATAGTAAACAAAGACTGTTTTCTCGCACTTATTTTAGTGACGTCTTTTGTCTTGTTATTCCAAAGCTCTTTTAGAATCTGCTTCTACCAGTATGGATGAATGTTTGTTTCATGACAACTTAAGTTTCATTTCAGCGCTATTACACTTATTTTCAAATATGGGATGATAATAAAGACATTTTCACAATATACGCTTCTCGTGCAAAGATTATAGGCTACACGGTTCTATATATTAAAAACAAAAAAACATAACGAATGGTATTACCATACATCTAGCTAACTCTTTAGAATCTATCAT